>NW_006399934.1:879944-904895 GCF_000299155.1 Elephantulus edwardii | reverse complement strand
ATTATATTATGGGAGCTCTCATGGCCTAGTGGCAAGAAACTGCAGTGCAATCCCCAAGTCACATGGTTCAAATCCACAAACTGCTCCTTGAGAGAAGGAGGGGCAATCTCTTCCCTTGTGCTTAACTGTCTCTGAAAACTCATCAGAGAATCAGGTATGCATCTGTTCCAACTCAATGGAACACAACAAAAACAGTTACATTACAGCTAAACTATAGTAGACTTATCAAGTCTCAGAGAGGGAACATATAGTGCTTAGGCCATGACTTAACACTTTTAAAGATCATATATCTATTAGCTGAATGTAGAAGTGAGAAATAAGAAACTAACCTATGAAGATAGTATTTGATAACCTTAGCTGCCTTAAATCTTTCTATGAGTATTTTGAGTACTAAACTTTTAAATAACGAAGAATATATTTGAGTCTATCAATAAGAAACGTTTTTTCTGGAAACTTAAAATAAAGGTATTCATTAGAAACTAATTCACCTCCAGGAAGGGACTACAGCCATTATTCCTCTTCAAATATCTCTTTTCTTTTTTTATAAAGGAAACATGCAAGATTACTACCCTGTCATCTTCCGCATACCAAGAGGAGGCTTGAGGGATGTGTTGTGGTCTGAACCTTTCTCTGGCATCCAGTAATTAGTACTCTAAATTTATTCAATTTCTTATATATTGGTATTAAAAAGAAAAGAACTGTTCCTTTCCATTTCAAGCCTCCCTCCTTAAGACTCACTTTTTTTCCCAATGCTAACTAAGGAAAAGAAGAGGGATTAAACATGAGCAAATAAAACTTATTTTGTGTTTGTCAGTTTTAGAATTTAAGATATTTGCCATTGGTCTCACTATATTTAAACCTTAATTGTTTCTTAAGATTATATATATATATTTACTATTAATAAAAGGTATTATTTTTTGTATGTTGTCTTGAAAGATTGAGTCAAGTGTCCAATATAACCATAGTTATGAAGAAAACTGACTTTATAAAATAGTCAAAATGCTAAATTTAATTAAAATAGAAATGCATCTGTATTTTAAAGATCCTTTGTATACACTTGATTATCCAGCTTCTCTGGTAGATGGCTGTTAATATATATAAACATTTGATTTTTAGATAGTACTATGAGTTTTGCATTTGTGTCTTGATATGGGGGTCAATATGTTATCATAGGAAGAAAAAAATGAGTGTTTTGGAGATAGGAAGTCTTGAGTTTAAGTCTTGACACTGAAGATGACCAACTTTCTAACCTTAGGCAACTGTCTGGACAGTTTCCTGATCTGTAAAATAATGACTAGGTAAGGATATTACAAGGAAAAGTAATAATATTTTTGAAAGTGCTTATTACAGTTAAGCCTCAAAGTTATTTAGAAGACAAGAGAGTAGATATTTTGTTTTTAACTATTTTTTTCCTATTTATATGAATCAGTGGACTTTAGTAGCATGAATCATTAAGCATCAAAGAAGCACAGAAGTCTTGAGACCTAAGTCATAATATCAAAGGCTGGATAGGCAGAGAGAGGTGTAGGTGGGAGTGAAGGGGGATGCTGGTGGTGTGGGGAAAGGGATAAAGCAAGACACACATGCCAAGGGCAGGGAGCAATACTGAATCTATTGGTTGCTTTTATACTTGGAAAATGTCTTTCATCTGCTCCTTTATGTAAAGTGCTTGTCTGTCAAGCAGACTTGAAAGAAGGATTAGCAGTCCAAATAAAAGGCCTTCAAAATAACAAGCCTTCAAAAACCTTATGTACAATAAAGCACTTGTAACTAAAACGAACAAAAGAATTAAAAATTCCTAATAAATAACTTAATTCAGAAAATCAGCTTTGTTTACTTATATTCTTCTGGAAGGCAATGTGAAGATTCTTTTCCAGAGCCCAGAATATTATGGCTTCCTTTTGTATAAATTTTGTCTTCTCTATATACTTTTCTTCTTCCCTCAAACTTATTTAATATCTTAGAAGGTTCTGGAGATTAAGACCTTTAAAAATAACCATGGAAGGAAAATACATAAACAGTGAAAACAGGGAATAAATAAAGAACTTACCAATCGATAGAGCTAAAAATAGAACACAAATAAAAGATCAGTAGAAATTTTCTAACTCAAAGATATCCCAGCCATTACTAATACACCCTTATAAATGAAGCATGGCTTTTTGGGAATACAACTCTTTGTTTTACCTTCAGTAAAATATAGCAGCATAATGCAACCGGCCCACCTGCTTTCACAGATGAAATTTCTTTAGGATGTTATTTAGATAGTATATGAGATTATATGCATCAATAATATTTATTTTACTTGTGGTGTCATGGGTTTATTGTAAAAATGGTCTTTCTAGCCATGAGTTTTAGTTTTACCACATGACTGGGTGGTAATCCAAAATAAGGTATATATAAACAAATCAGTTTGAGATTGGTAATTTTCCCCATCCCACCAGATTTAAATTGAGCAAGTGTAGCAATGAATGTGGGAATCTCAGTGAGAAGCAAAGATTGCAGCATGTGTTCTTTGGGATCAGAGATTCCTGCGCCGATTAGTCCAGGACCTACATGAGAGGATCAACACTGCCATTGGAGAAAAGATTGACCTGAGGCAGAACAGACTTGCGACTGCTGCCCCACAAAGCCAGAGCCAAAGATTTTTGCCTAACCTTGCTGGTGGACTGAGAAGAGACACCATAATTGGCAGGACTAGGCAAACTTTCTAACAATGACCTTAATTATGGGCTGATGGTCAAAAGACCTGGGAATATGCATGAGAAGCTGACTTGACTGAGAAATTGGATACTGTTGCCAACCTGAAGTGTAACCTGTTAACTCCCTAGTAAACCTCAACTATGAGTATCATTCTGTGATATCTGTTTGGTCATTGCAACAGATTTTTTTTTTAATTTCTTTTTTTTATTATTAAATTTTATTAGTTTTAATGAACATTTACAGGGATTTTGGGTTTTCATTCCTTCATTGCTGCACCATTCTCTCTACCCTCCTCCCCAGTTTGTTCTTCCCCGCCATCCGAATGTCTGTTTTAATAGAACAATACCATAGGCATTAGAGTTAGTAGAACTAGGTGTGGGATTGTGGAGGCCATGTCTAATCTTATGTCAGTCAATTGGTTCTGAATTGTAGATGTTACTAATAGGGAAAATTCCCCTTTCTGAAGTTAATAAATGTTAGATGAGCCCATCTACATATCTCCGCTACTCATTTACACTACTAAAAATCAAACTATCACATATCCCACTTTTCATTTTATTTTTCCATTCAAGCTTTTACATCTATTTTTCTGATCAATTTTAAAATGTGCATTATTAGTTAATTATCAATTGACATTAAATTTTTATATAGATTTTATTACTAATATTTTTAAGTTTTATGAAATAAATTTTTTACTCATCCTATGAGATAGCGTAAATCTGTCCATATTGTGTTTCTCTCTTGGAGCTTCCGGGTGCTTTAATCAGCTAACCTTTTGGTTATTAGCTAAGCACATAACCACTGAATCATTAGAAATATTTAGTCAATTTTAGATTATTTTTCTTTTTTTAAATTATCATTTGGCAAATAATAGCACAAAGAGAATAGGCTCTTTTGTAATACATGAGCCAGGAATTTGTAGTATGAGAAAAAAGAGCATTATATACTATTATAAAAGGAAAATAGATGAGAGAATAAAATTTAATATATGAGGAAACTCCTTATTTAATAAATAGTGACTTCTCTGAGGCAAAAGAACTTGGAATACAAGAATATTTGGGAATAAATTGGAAAAGTTCTATCTAAATACAGAAATATATAAGGTGAAGGAATGACCTTAAAACCTAATCTTACCTGTTCTTCCAGAACTGTTCACTGAAAGAAACAAAGAAAAAATATCAGTAAGTATTATTGGACCTTCTTTTCTATCCCAGTTCCCAAGCCTCTTTATTGGATAACATATATATTGGGACCAATAAGTTTGTATCCATTTCCTTTCCACATTCTCAGCTAAGGCATCTCCTATTTTCTGCTGTTGGGAAACCAAAGAGAATAGCTCCTGCTTAACTAGGGACATCTGTATAGCATTGTGTAAGAACTATTACTACAGAAGGGGGAGGACTGATGCTGTTTTGGTAGCAAGAGGTATTATCCGCCTTGGGTCCACCTAAATGATGCCAGGTGTAGTTCATTTGTTAGTTTCCATAGTTATTTCAATCCAAAGAGAATTTCCTCACTGGAGTAAAAATGTCAGACTCTTGCCGCCAGATCTGACTATTCCTTGGAAAAACCTGATCATTTACATGTGCTGATATGAGGACTAGATAATCAGATCCTTATAAGGCCCTGGGCCTGATCACACATTGAGAGGACCCAGCCTCTCAAAATTCTCTAACTCTCCTTAACAGCCCCTATAAAAAAAAAAAAAAACACAAAAAAAACCCAAAAATTGCCTTTGTCTGCCTGGGTGCCACTCTGATCTCTGCAAGTGGTCATCTTTCCTTCTTCTCAGTTAGCTCAATCAAAGCCTGTTTGTTTCTTGGGAGCAGCTTCTTTCTTTTTCTCTCTCCCTCCCAACTTTTTTTTCTAACACTGACCACCACAACCACCATTCCCAGCCTCCTATGAGCACAGTAATGTCTTTCTTCTCTACAGCTCTTCACTTCATGGTACTCATGATGAGAATTATCCCAGTGTGATTAGAACTCCAAACCTTTGAATTTATTTATTTCAAAAGGCTGAGAGGTGGCTTGTGGTTAGATTAGGAGCTTAAAAAAAAAAAAAAACCCAAACAACCCTACAAATGTAAGTAATAATTTTATATACATATTTGATCAGGATTGGAAGTAGACTCATCAACAATCTGCGTTATGCCGATAACATAACCCTGCTTGCTGAAATTGAGGAGGTCATTAAGCCTTGCTGCAGAAGATCAAGGACTGCAGCCTTCAATAGAAATTGAAGCTCAACATCAAGAAAACAAAGATTCTCACCACTGGGCCGATTGGCAGCATCATGATAGATGGTGAAGAGATGGAGATTGTTAACAGTTTTAGTTTGCTTGGCTCCACAATCAAAACACTCTTTGTACCACCATCCAAGAAACTGAAATACAAATTTCATTGGAGACAGTCTGAGAGACCTCTCCAGAACACTAAGAGCTCTGGTGTCAGTCTGGAGACTAACATGTGCCTGATCCAGGCCATAGTCTTTGCAATTATTTGTTATTTATCAGAAAAGCCGGACAATGACTCAGATGATAGAAGGAGAATTGATGCCTTTGAGCTGTGGTGCTGAAGAAGAGTATTGACTGCTAGGAGAACAAATAGCTTCATCTTAGAGAGGGTAAGACCAGGCTGCTCCTTGGAGACAATGATCTGAAACTTCGTCTGACATACTTTGGACATGTTGCAAGGTGGGACCAGTCCTTGGAGAGGGACATCATGCTTGGGAGAGTGGAGGGACAGCACGAGAGAGGAAGACCCTGGATGAGATGGATTGATTCTTTGACTGGGGTAATGGGGGTAGGTCGTCAGAGACAATAAGATTGGCACAGGATAGAACAGGGTTTAGGGCTATTGTATAGAGAGAGGGGTCACTAAGAGTTGCACAAGACTTGATGGCGCATAACAACAAAAATCAAAACATTTGATCCTGAAGTGGAACTTCTAAGGATATCTCTTGATAAAGGCTATCAAACACTTAGATTGACTATTACTTCAGTTTTATTTTTTCTAGTTTTTCTATTCTATTCTTTGCATCTTCCCCCCCCCCTCAATTTTTGAGTAATTGCACTCTTGCTTTTCTTTCTCAGCTTTATTTATATTTATTTATCATTTTTTTTTATTCACCAACTCATTTAATTTTTCTGTTAATTTCTTCCTACTTATATTTTTTAATTTCCCTCTATTTTCCTCTTGTGAACTGCTAGGAAAACAAATAGATTCGTCCTGGAGAGGGTTAAACCGGGTGGTTCCTTGGAGGCAAGGATTCTGAGGCTCCATCTAACATACTTTGGACATGTTGTAAGGAGGGACCAGTCCTTGGAGAGGGACATCATGCTTGGGAGGGTGGAGGGACAGCTCAGGACGGGAAGGACCTCTATGAGAAGGATTGATTCAGCTACTGGGGTAATTGGGATGGGAGTGTCAGAGACAGTACGATTGGCACAGGCCAGAGCAGAATTTAGGGCTCTTGTACATAGGTTCGCTATGAGTTGCAAGCAACTCGACAGCACATAACAACAACAACAATCCAAAATCTTTACTATCTTACCCTTGCATTGATACTTTTTTCTACTTTCTTTTTCTCACCTCTTTCCCCCCTAGATATTTTTCTCTGAATTTCAATTTTTGAAATTAATTTTATTCATTATTAGCAACCCACTTATGATCACCAAAAGGTAGCTGAAACAACAAATAGTTGGCAAAATAACAATCTTAACTTCATTATGCACTATTCTGTCTTTTATTTTTGAGAATGATACCTTCACTTTAGCTTCCACTTCTGTAAAGATGAGTTCAATATTTGCCTTACCTGCCTATATCCACTGGAATGTTGTACAGATCCAGTAAAATAATTTACATGAATGTTATAAAACACCATAAGCATTAAAAGAATTATTCAGAAAATGCAAGGAGGTACCAGTGTAGGATTCAGATTCATTCATTCTGTGAGGTAAATATAGGGAAACTTCAATTCACAGTTTCATTTCATATTTTTTTAAAAGTCTTAATTTATTACAGTGCTTCTGTATTTTTTAGAATATGGCAATTCTATAAATTTTTGTGTGTATACAGTTCTTAGTTTATAAACATTTAGTTCTGAAGATTGCTTATTAGCATATGAACATTATTTAAAATGTTCATATAGGAAGCGTTTTAGTAAAAGTTTCTGAAATTAGAACCTAACTGTTTTGAAAGGAAGTTTCCAGAACAATACATAACTAAAAGAGACTTAAACTTTTCTATTTTACAAAGTGAAGATAATCTGATACTAAAGAAAATAGTCCAATTTTCTATTTTTAAGGAAAGAGAGGAGTTTAGTTTCTGTGTTCCAAAACTTGTTATTATTATTGGCTTTAGAGAGCTAGATCACATACTTAAAGAAGGAACAACTTAGAACTTACTGTCCCTCATGGAGCATCCTTTCACTTTGCATTTCAGATTCAGAGTTATTATCTTTTTATTGTATCACCTGGATGAATTGAACCTAGAGGGACTCTGGGTGGAATAAAGAGACACCAGAAGCACTTGATCTGTGTATATAATCATTGAATTAGGAACAAACTGATGCTATAAGCATTGCCGAGGACTAAAGACATTATAATTGAGGCTTACATGACTTACCAATGGTTTTTTGTGAGAGCTCTAAGAAAGAAAGAGAAAACAACTCAGTGAATGCTTTCAAACGGTGGAAATCATAGTGCCTATTTCTATATCTTGTGTAATAAGAATCTGCACTATTTACTCAGGACGAGTTGTAGTTGAATAGGAGATGCTCATTTTCTGTCTACAATATTGTGGCAAGCTAATACATCTTAGTTCTCCACCCAAAGGTTTCAATGAGAAAAGAATTACTCCTTTGGTTCATTTTAGTTCCACACAGAATGTGAAAAAATATTCCCCCATTTGAACTTTTCTTTCTTTTATTTTACTTCTCTTCATTTCAAAGTGTATATATAGAAAGGCTTTGTTACTGCTAAGTCAGCCTTCTACAAGAAGGCTTGTGGTACATTTTAGTTTCTATTTATCAGTAGAAGCATATTTTCCACAAGATTATTAATGACCTACTAATATACAAGGTGAAGAGTTCTAGAGGAAGAAAATGTGTAACTAAACTTCTGAACTCCTGACATGGAAACTAGAGAAAGATCTCAAAAACTACTGCAGAAAAGTAAAATGATCTACAGTGGGGAATCTAATAACAAACTTACTGACAGGCCTTGTAGCTCCAGCTGAAAAGAGAGAAATATTGAAGTTAATCAATATACTTCACTATTGTCATGGAAATACCATTCCCCAGCACTCTCTAGAGGAAGTATATCTGGCACCTTTGGAGACGTAAAAGCTTTTTGTTGGCAAATTTCAGGTGGGTTTCCAATTGCCCAATCTAGGGGACCAGCAGGAAAGGCTAGGGGAAAAAACTCATACTACATTTATTTGTAAAACCTCAGTTCTCTTCCTTTCTTGCTTTGTTCTGTTTTCCTTTGAATATTTTGGTTTATTTCAAGTTTACTATTGCTTTCTGAAGGGTCATTATGACTACTGAAGCTCCTTTTCTTCTATTTTCCAAATTCTTATCCTATCTTATGGGATTTACAGTCTTTCTTTATTTTATTTATTTTTCTTTTATTTACAGTCTTTTGACTTCACACACAGCCTTTTTGAAAGGGGAAATTGAGAAACATGGTGTCAAGAGACAACAGAAAGCAATTAATCTATTAAGGAAACTAAAGTGGAGAAACACTTTTGATACTTGATGCTTACAAACAGGTGTTGTGAATTGCACTGAAATAAAAAGGAAGCAAATCAGTGTGTAGTCTGACATTAACAAAATTCTCATGACATCAAAACTTTTTATTTTCTTCTCTACCCATTTGTCCATCCAAACATTTTATCTTTTATAAATGAAACCATGGAACAAACCAGATAAGAGAGAATAATTTCTAAAAAGAGTTTAGATTATTTTAGTACAGAAGTCCTATGCCTCAGATCAAGCCATTCTATCTGAGTGGTAAAATGCTGCACTGCAATTCAGAAGAAACATGGTTTA
The DNA here is from genome assembly GCF_000299155.1 of Elephantulus edwardii. Lineage (NCBI taxonomy): Eukaryota > Metazoa > Chordata > Mammalia > Macroscelidea > Macroscelididae > Elephantulus > Elephantulus edwardii. Next base: position 896,141 of record NW_006399934.1, on the reverse strand, counting down.
AATCCACCAGTTGTTCCATGGGATAAGGATGGGCAATCACCTTCAGTGCAACTTACTGCATCTGAAAACCACCTTGATGGTCAGCGATGAGGGATTTCCAACTTTTTTTTTTTCCTCAGAGTCTCCTCTGGCATCCATCTCGGCCTTTTTTCCCTCTTCTGTCTTTCCCGCTCCCCCCTCAGTTTTTTTTTCTTTTTAAAAATTTATTATTAATTTCAATGAAAATTTACAGAGACTTTGGATTTCCATTCATTCATTATTGCACTTTTCTCCCCTCCCAACCTTCCCCTCTAGTATACTTCCCTCTTGGAGAAGTAAAAGAAAAATTCTTTCATTGTTTTACAATTCCTACCCTAAGGTCCACTCCACTATACAGCCTTTGTTCTGGGGATTTTTGGGAGTTCCAATTTAATGCCATAACAAGAACATAGCAGTGTATATTTCTAGTACTGGAACAGCTGGGTCAAAGGGGATCTCTATGTTAAGCTTTTTGAAGAAACACCAAATTGCTTTCTACAGTGGCTGCACTATTATACAAACGCAATAGAAGTCCATGACATTTTCACTCTCCACATCCTCTCCAACATTTATTGCTCGCTGTCCTATTAAACTTTACTGAGATGAGATGGTATTTCATTATTGATTTGATTTGCATCTCTCCAATTGCCAGTGATTTTAAGCATTTCTTCATATGCTTGTTGGGCATCCAAAAGTTTTTCTCTGTGAAGACTCTCTTCATGTCTTTTACCCCTTTGAATATTTGGGTTATTAGTCTTTTTCTTGAGGAGGGCCTGTGATACTCTATAAATTTTTGTTACGATATCTTATTTGAGATGTCATTGTCAAATGTATTTTTTTCCCAAGTCTATAGGTTTTCTTTTTACCCTATTGGGAAAAGTTTTTGAAGCACACAGAGACTTAATTTTTAGAAGGTCTCATTTGTTGATTTTATACTCTTCTTGTGTATTACTAGTTATACTTGCAAGCTTATTTATACTATGGGCTAATGTTTCCACATTTGGTCCCATTTTCTCTTTCTCTTTTCATTGGTTTATTTACAAAATTCTAATGCAAATTTAAACAAATTCTTTCAATTTTCCTCATCCCCCCCCCATCAAATTGTACAATCCAATGATTAATCTCCTCTTCCCCTGTACATCCCTCTGCTTCCAGCCTCTCTTATCCCTTATACTTATGCTACAATAACTGTCTTATACAATATTTTATCCTTGTGGGGCTGAGTGAGTTCACTCAGCATAATGCTCTCCAGTCCCTCCCAAGTTAGGTACTGATTTACAAAGATATTGCTCCTGCGTGCTGCCTAGTATTCCATTGTATGAATGTACCATAATTTCTCAATCTATTTGTTTGTGGTTGGACGTTTGGGCTGTTTCCATGTTCTTGCAATGGTGAATAATGCTGCTATAAACATTGGTGTACAAATTTCTGTTTGTGCCTCAGTTTTTATACAGTTCCAAGTAGTGGAATAGCTGGGTCATATGGAATTTCTATGTTCAGCTTTTTAAGGAAGCACCAAATTGCCTTCCAGAATGGTTTTACCATTTTACAATCCCACCAAAAATGTATAAGAGTTCCTTTCTCATCCCAGAGGTGTGTGGTTCAAATCCACCAGATGCTCTGCTGGAGAAGGAGGGACAATCTCCTCCTGTACCTGTCAGATCTGATTTGACAGTACACACACAAAAATTTAAAAAAACGAAACAAAAAAAGAGTTCCTTTCTCGCCACATCCTCTACAACATCTATTACTTGCTGCCCTGTTAAACTTTGTCACTCTTACTGGAGTGAGATACTACCTCATTGTGGTTTTGATTTGCATCTCTCTTATTGCCAGTGATTTGGAGCATTTCTTCATGTGTCTGTTTGCAATTTGAATATTGTCCTCTGTAAAAATTCTTTTTTATTTTGTCATTTGCCCATTTTATAATTGGGTTATCAATCTTTTTCTTGTGGAGGCCCAGAAGTATTCTGTAAACTTTTGTTATAAGACTCTTGTCTGAGATGGTATTACCAATGTTTGTTCCCAGTCTGTAGATTTTCTTTTCACTGTTAGAAAAAGATTTTGATGTACATAGAGATTTAATCTTTAGAAAGTTCCATGCATCAATTTTATTTTCTTTAGATTGTGCATTTCTGATTGTATTTGACAGTGTCTTTATACCTTAGACTAGCACTTCTAAGCTTGATCCCAGTTTGTCTCTTAAGAATGTTATGGTTTTGGGCTTTGCTTCCAGGTCTCTGATACTTAGATCTCTGATACACCTTGAGCTGACTTTTTTCTATAGTGTAAGATATGGATCCTGTTTCAGTTTTCTGCAGTCAGACGTCCAGTTTTGCCAGAATCATTTGTTGAAGATATTTTTATTTCCTCATTTTATAATTTTTTGTTTCCTTCTGAAATACTACTTGGCTGTAGGGAGATGGGTTAATTTCTGGGTTCTTGATTCTGTTCCATTGATCTGTACATCTTTTACCAATACCATGTTATCTGGTTATCATGGCTGTGCAGTAGGTATTGCTGTGGAGTGCTATGCCTCCCATCTACTTTTTATTTTTCAGAGAGCTTTGTGTATTCTGGGTTTCTTTCTTTTCCAAATAAACTTGTTAATTTTCCTTCGACCTCTTTGAAAAATGAGTTTGGTATCTATATTGGCATTGCATTAAACATGTAGATTGCTTTTGGTAGGATTGCCAGAAAGATTTCAGAAAGATTTTCTGGAAAGAAAAAGGGAAATTTTTCTGTTTAGTTAGATCTCTTATTGTTTCTTGCAGTAATGTTTCATAATTTTTCTTATAAAAGTCTTTAGTATCTCTGTTGTTATTGATTGCCTTTGAGTTGAGCATGACTCATAGCAACCTTATGAACAAAAGGTCTGAAGCCCTCAACTATAGACATTTATCAAAGTTCACAGTTCTGTTTATTCACACATATTTTAGCCTATGATTGGCTGTTGTAAATGGTTGTTGTTGTGTTCCATAGAGTCAGAACTGACACTTCCAGTGGATTTTCAGTTCATCACACAGGAAGAGATAGTCAATCCTTCTCCCATGGAGTGAGTAAATGGCCTCAAACTTTGGGAGCTGCAGCTCAGCTTGTTGCCACTAGGCCACCAGAACTCCATATTGTAAATGATATTGCTTTCTTAGTTTCCTTTTCTGTGTTTCCTTTGCCATTGTAGAGAAATCCTGCTAATTTTTTTGTATATTGGTCTTATATTTTGCCACTCTACTAAATTGGTCTTTTCTTGTAATGTGCTATTAAGTTGCTTGTGACTCATAGTGACCCTGTGTACAACAGCTCTGAAGCCTGCCCTGTTCTTAGCCAGTCTCACTGATACTGGCGTACCTACCCTCATTGCCCCAGTTATTGTATCAATCCATCTCAGCTGGGAAAGGTAATAATTTTTGTTGTTGTTGAATCCTTGAGGTTTGCTATATACACTGTCATAACATCTGCATATAGCCAACAGTTTTACTACCCCTTTGTCGATCTAGATATCTGCCTCTTATTTCCTTCTCATATTGCCCTAGCAAGTACTTCCAAGACAATGTTGAATAAAAGTGATGTTAATGGGCATCCTTGTCTGGTCCCTATTCACAAGGAATTGTTAATCTTTCTCCATTGAGAATAATGTTGGCTCTTAGTTTTGCATATGTGGAGGAAATTTCCTTATTTTTTTGAGTGTTTTAATCAAGAAGAAGTGTTAGATTTTATCAAAGGCCTTTACTACATCAATTGATAGGATCTTGTAGTTCTTATTCATTGCTTTGTGAATATGAATTACATTATTTTTCTTATGTTGAACCATCCTGGCATACTTGTTATGAGTCACAATTTGCCATACACATTATTTTTGAATACTCTGTTCTATTCTATTGGTCAGGATTTTATTAAGGATATTTCCATCTATGTTTATAAGGCATACTGGTGTATAATCTTTTTTGGTAATGTATTTGCCTGGTTTCAATATTAGGGTTATATTTCATAAAATGATTCTGGGAATGTTCCTTTTATCTCTTTCTAAATAATAATTTAAGTAGAGTTAATGATATGCTGTCTCTGTTTGTTAGAATTCAGCTTGATCTATGTAGGCCAGAGATTTTTTTTGCTTGAGAGCATTTTTGTAACCTACTCAATTTCTTCTTTTGTGATGAGTCTGTTAAAGTGTTATATAGGTCTGTGTCAATCTAGGAAAGGTGTGGGTTTCTAGGAATTTATCCATTTCCCCTGGGTTTTCAAATATATCAGAGATTTTATATTGGTTTACTTACAAATTCGTGTACATTATTTTTCACATCAGATCTTTCCCACTTCCTTTACTCACCCCTCCCTCCACCCATTAAATTGTGCCATCCTGTGATTTACACCCCTTGCCCGTCCTCATGCCTCTGCTCCCACCCTCCCCCACTTCAGTCCTCATAAAAGTTTTATTATATATCTATTTCTACAATAATGATCTTGTATAGTGTTTGTATTTACGGGACTTAGTCCTCTTAGTACAATGCTCTGCAGTCCCCCCAAAGTTAGGTAGTAATTTTCAAAATCATTGCTCCTACATGCTGCTATGTATTAGTATTCTATCCTGTGAGTGTACCATAATTTCTCAAACCATTGATTTTGGCTGGACATTTGGGCTGTTTCTATGTTCTTGTGATGGTGAATAACACAGCTATGAACATTGGTTTACAGATCTTCATTTGTGCCTCAGTTCTAATTTTCTCAGGGTATACTAAAAGTAGTGGAATAGTTGGGTCATATGGAATTTCTATGTTCAGCCTTTTGAGGAAATGCCAAACTGCCTTTTAGAGTTGTTGTACCATTTTACAATCCCACCAGCAGTGTATAAGAGTTCCTATCTCTCCACATCCTTTTAAACATTTATTACTTCTGTCTTGCTCATTATGGTTTTGAATTGCATCTCTTAATGCCAGTGATTTTGCGCATTTCTTCATGTGTCTGATAGCCATCTGAGTATCTACCACTGCGAAAAGTCTTTACATGTCTTTTGCCAATTTTGTAATTGTGCTATCAGTCTTTTTCTTGAGGCCTTTTAGGATTCTGTAAACTTTGGATATAAGATTAATTTTTTTTCTTGTTGTGTACCATTGAGTTGGATCCGACTGGCACAGGAGGAGATTACCCCTCCTCCAGGAGAGCATTTGGTGGATTTTGAATTATTATCATTTTTTATGTGCTTTTGGATTCTACTGGCTAGAATATTGTTAAGGATTTTTGCATATATATTAATGAGAGATATTGGTCTGTAGGTTTCTTTCTTGGCAATATCTTTGCTTGGTTTTGGTATTAGGGTTATACTTGCTTCATAGAATGACTCTGGGAGTGTTCTTTTTTTTCTTCTTCTGTTTTTTTTGGATACTTTAAATAGAATTAATGAGAGATCTTCTTTCAATGTTTTGTAGAATTTAGCTGTGAAACCATCTGCTCCAGAACTTTTGATATGGGGAAGACTTTTTGTGAACTATTAAATTTCTCCTTTTGTGATGGGTCTATTCAAGTGTTCTTTATCTGTCTGGGTCAATCTGAAAAGGGTATAAATTTCAAGGAATTTGTTAATTTCCTTCATTGCTGTTGTGTTCTGTAGATTGAGACCAACCCCATAGCTGACCCTCCCACCTTTTCAGAGGTAGTTAACTGCACAAGAGGAGCTTGTCCATCCTTCTCCCACAGAGCAGCTGGCGTTGAACCACGTGAAGCCGGGATTGAAGCACTGCTCCTTGCCACACCACCAGAGCTCCATTTCCTTTAGGTTTTCAAATTTATTTATCAGGGTATAGTTTTTCCACAGTATTAAGATATAATCGATTTCATTTCATTTGGTTTTGTTGTGATATCACCTCTATAATTTTTAAATCAAGTTATCTGTGTCTTCACTTTTTTTCTTTTTATTAAATTTTCCAGGGGTTTGTCAATTTTATTGACCCTTTTGAAAAACAAGTTCCTTATATTGATGATTCCAATTGTTTTTCTGTTCTCTATCTCCTTGATTTCAACCTTTGTCCTTATAATTTCCTTACTTCTAGAGGCTGTAGGATTTAATTGTTGTTCTTTTTCTTTTTGATGAAGGTGTTGAGTTAGATCATGGAGTTTTCTTCTCTCTTCTTTTTTTATGTGTGTGCCTACTGCTATGAACTGCCCCTGAGGACTGCCTTAGTTGCACCCCAGAGGTTTTAGAATGTTGTATTTTCATTTTCATTTGTTTTAAGGAACTTTTAAATTGCATTCCTTATTTCTTTTATAACCCAATCATTCCATGTTCTAATCACTAGTGTCTGCTTACAACTGTTCCTCTTCCTTTGTATTTCCATACTTGAAAGTTCTACCTCAGTTGCCCTCTCTGTTAGTCTACATGTGTTCTGTTGTACATAGGGTTTTTCAGAGGTCTGCTTATTTCAGAAGTGGATGGCAAATCCTTCTTCCTAGTCTGTCTTAATCTGAATCTTCAGATTTAGAGGAGTATCTGACAGATAAGCAATTTATAGAACAGTGAAAGATAAATCCCTCATTGTGGAGTTAACCATTAGTTACAGTGTTATCCCTGCCCTTGGCCCAGTGTCTTGACTCACTTATTTCCCAGCTCCACTCGCAAACGACTCAACTCGACGGCACATAACAACAACAACAACAACAACAACAACCCTCCACTAGGATACTCCTTTACGGAATCCCTTTAGCTTTTATCTTCCATTATCCTAGGGAGGATAGAAGGAGAATTGATGTGTGGTGCTGGAGAAGAGTATTGAATGTACTATGGACTGCCAAGATAACAAATAGACTCATCCTGGAGAGGAAAAAACCGGCTGCTCCTTGGAGGCAAGGATTCTGGGGCTTCATCTGACATACTTTGGACATATTGTAAGGAGGGACAGGTCCTTGGAGAGGGACATCATGTTTGGAAAGGTGGAGGGATGGCGCAAGAGGGGAAGACCCTCTATGAGGTGAATTGATTCAGTGGCTGGAGTAATCGGGCAGTGTGATTGGCACAAAATAGAGCAGGGCTTAGGGCTGTTGTATGTAGGGTCACTATGAGTTGCAAGCGACATGACGGCACATAACAACAACAACCCAATCATGTTCTAGTAGAGAATTATTTAGCTTCCACATGGATGGTTTTATGAGCTTTATACTCTCCTTTGGTTAATTTCTAGTTTTATGGCATTGTGGTCTGAGAAGATGCTTTGTATTATTTCAATGTTTTTGAATTTTTTAAGGCTTACTTTATGTCCTAATATATAATTGATTCTGGAGAATGCACCATATAGACTTGAGAAGAAAGAGTTTTAGTTGAGTGCAAAACCCTGAACACATTCACAAGTTCTAGTTGGCTGGTTATTTGGTGTACACATTCTGCATCTTTTTTAAGTTTGTGTTTTTTACTTGACCTATCCTTTGGCGATAGTGGTCTGTTGAAGTCTCCTACAACTATCACGGTACTACCTATTTTTTTCTTCAATTCTATTAACTAATATTTTATATATTTTGTTGGTCTATCATTTGGTGCATAAATGTTGACCAAGGTTATGTCTTCTTGATCTGTTGTGCTTTTAACCAGTATGCAATGTCCTTTTTTATTTTTTTATGGTGGTTTTCATTCTAAAGTCCATTTTACCAGAAACTAGTATTAACAGTTCGGCCTTTTTTTTTTTTTGGTTGCTAATTGCTTGGTATATTTTTTCCAAGCCTTTGATTTTGAGTCTGTCTTCCTCCTCCTCCTCCTTCAAATGTATCTCTTGTAGGCAACATATTGATGGGCTTTTTTCCTTTTTTTTTTAAAAAAAAAAATCCATTCTCTTACTTTTTGCTTGGTATATTTTTTTCCAAGCCTTTGATTTTGAGTCTGTCTTTCCTCCTCCTCCTCCTCCTCCTCCTCCTCTTTTTCCTCCTTCAAATACATCTCTTGTAGGCAACATATTGATGGGCTTTTTTTTTTTAAAAAAAAAAAAAGAATAATCCATTATCTTACTCTTTTTCTCTTAATTGGTGCATTTAGTCCATTTACACTAAGTGTGATTATTGTTAGGTCACATTTTACTCTTGTCATTTTTTCATGTTTCTTTTTCTGTTGCTTCTGGTTACTATGGCCCATCCGCTTTTCTTTGGCATTTCCATGTGAAGCAAAAGAAAATTTCTTGTAGTTTTAATTTTGTTATCACAAATTCCTTAAGTTCCTCCTTTTCTGCAAAGAATCTAACTTCTCCTTCATATTTGATGGGAGTTTTGCTGTGTATAGGATCTTTGGCTGGCTATTGTTTTCTTTCAATTTTCTGTACATGCCATCACATTATTTGCCAGCTCATATGGTGTTTTCTGATATATCAGAACTTAATCTAATTGTTTCCCCTTTGTAGGTGACTCTTTGTTTTTCTTGCACTGCTTTTAGTATTCTAGACTTATCTTTTAATTTGGAGAATTTGACTAAGATATGCCTTGATGTTTTTCTTTTTGGGTCTAGTCTATTTGGTGTTCACTGCTCTTCTTGAATATGGATTTACCCACTCTTCATAATACCTGGGAAGTTTTCTTCATGTACTTCTGCCACAATTTTCTCAGTGACTTCCCTATAATTCCCATGTTCTGGAATTCCAATCAGACATATTTTGTTCCTTTTATGTCATCTCACATGATTCCAATGTTTTCTTCATTTTCCTATGATATACCCTCTGAGGACTGCCTTAGCTATATCCTAAAAGTTTTGGTATGTTTTATTTTTAATTTTTTTTCCCAATGAACTTTTTTTTATTTTATTTTTTATTTCTTCTACTACTCAAAAGTGCTCTAGCACGGTATTATTTAGATTCCCAATGGGAAATTTATATCTTTATCCTTTTGTTAATTTCTAGTTTTGTGGCTTTGTGGCCTGAGATGATACTTTGTATTAATTTAATGGTTTTGTTTTAAGTTGTTGAGGCTTGATTTGTGTCCTAATAATTCAATCAGTTTTGGAGAATATACCATGTAAACATGAAAAGAAAATAAACTGAGTTTTAGTTGAATGCAGTATCCTGAATACATCCACAAGGTCAAGTTGGATAATGGTATAGTTTAGTTCTTCTACATCTTTGTTGAGTTTCTTTCCAGTTCACCTATTCTTTGGTTAGTGTGCTAAAGTCTTCTAGTACTATTGTAGTAATATCTTTTTTTTTCTTCAAGCCTATTAATCATTCTTCCTTGTATTTTGCAGGTATATTATTTGATGCATAGAAGATTTGATGCATAGAAAGTTATGTCTTCTTGTTCTAGTGTGTCTTTATATTATAGTGACTATATGTATACTGGTTGTTCTTATCTTTTATGGTTGTTTTTATTCTGAAGTCTTTTGTCAGATATTATTATTGCTACTCTAGCTTTGTTTTTGATGGTTTTGCTTGATATATTTTTTCCAGCCTTTCATTTTTAGTCTTCTTCTTCGTTTCTTAGATGTGTTTCTTGTATGCAAAATATTGATGGGTTTGGGGTTTTTTGTTGTTGTTGTTTGGTTATTTTACTCACTATGCCACTCTCTCTTTATTGGTGTATTTAAACAGGTCACTTTAAGTGTGATTATTGACAGGCCAGGTTTTATTGCTGTTATTTTGTTGTGTTTCTCTTTCTGTGACTTTGTTCATTCACTTTCTTTTGTGTCTGTGTTTAGGACTTCCCTTAGTATTTCTTGTGGAGCTGGTCTTGTTTCACAAATTCTTGAAGTTTCTAATTTTTTATAAATGACTTAATTTCTCCTTCATATTTGATGGATAGCTTTGCTGGGTACAGGATCCTTGGCTGGCAATTGTTTTCCTAAGTCTTCTGTATATGCCTTCTTGTCTTCTTGCTCATATAGTTTCTGCTGAAAAATGAGAACTTAATTGGTTCTCATTTGTAGATGATTCTGTTTTTCTTGCAATGCTTTTATTATTCTTTCTTTACCTTTGATTTTGGAGGATTTACTATGATGTGCTTTGATGTTTTTCTTTTCAAGCCTAGTGTGTTTGTAGTTTACTTAACTTCTTGAATGTAGATTTCTTTGTTTCTTGTGATACCTGCAAAGTTTTTTCTGCTTCTTCTTCCATGGTTTTTTCAGTGCTTTCTCTCCTCCCCTTTTGCTCTGTAATTCTGGTTATACGTACTTTGTTCCTTTTCATATTATCCTACATGATTTGAATGTTTTCTTCATTTTCTTCTTCTTCTTTCTCTCTCTCTCTCTCTCTCTCTCTCTCTCTCTCTCTCTCTCTCTCTCTCTCTCCCTCCCTCCCCATCTCTACCTCTCTCTTTCCCCTCCTTCCCCCATCTCTCTCTTACCTAATAGTTGCCATTAAGGGTCTTATCTTCAAGCTCACTGATTCTCTATTCTATGCCTTCTGTTCAGCTTTTTTTGTCAAGTCAACATGTTGGAATCTTCTGCCATGTCAGTCTTGATGATTGCATTTTCATGCATTTCTCATATTTCTAGTAAGGTGTTGGCTGTACCCTCTCTGTCTTGTGATGATTTGTTAACTTCTTGTGCCTCTTTATCTATAGTTTCAAGTCTTTTACCATAATTTGTAACTTGTTCAGTATTTGTTCACTTCACTGTATTTCTTCTCATTTCCTGTCACTGTGGTATTAGATTAATGGCTCCAGTTAATTCTTGTATCCTTTGGAACTTTTTCAGTAGCTGTTCATATAATATATGTTAATATATTTCTTCTGCCTCTCTGTCTTGAGGGTTTTCATTGGGTCTTCAATATGATCTGCTTTTTTAGGAGAAGGTTTGTGATGGGTTCTCCCCCTACCCTGCCCACGATGTTTGAAGCTTTGTGCTGCTTTCTTGACATTATTTTTATGCTTTAGGCCATTTTCATTGTGTCTGTACACATTGTTGACAGTTCTTTATTTTTATGATGCTGTTCATTAGTTGCAAACTTGAAGTACTCCCTTTATGAGATAGGGAGTCCATGCTTGTTCTGTGTAGAGGGATAGCTTGTCTTTGCTAAAAGTACTTCAGCTTCTCTCTGTGCTGCAGTGCAGCCTTGCAGGAATCTTCTCACCTGAGTGCTACCCACTTCTTCTAGAGTATATTATGTCTTTTGTGGTCCACAATGCATCCAGAGACCAGTTACCCCCTTACTGCTGCACTCTCTATCTGGAGTAGGGAGTGAGACAGCCCTAGGTACCGTATGCAGTTTCCCTCTTAGGTCTGGTAAGAATCTTTCTTGTGTGTGGGCCCTGATTCTCCTTAAGTCTATAAATATCTTTGGTAGTCTGAAGTACAGCTGGAGACTAGTCTCCTCCTGATTATTTCACTCTCTATCCCTCACCTGGAATCTTGCTAAAATGCAGGTTCTCTTTTAGTAGAACTGGATGAGGGAATTAGGAGACTGTACATCACTATCCAATTTCAAAATGGTTTGATATAGATCCTTAGATACACTTTAAGCAGCAAAGTCATAAAGATACCCCTAAAATTTTGGAACATTCATGTTACTGCCTACTTTTTATTTCCCTCCCCTAAATCATAGCCTCTCATCCATCCTTTACTCTTATCTTCACTCTCAGTGTCTATAACAGGAATGTATGGTGCAAGTCACTTAAAATGTTGTTTAGAGACTTCTTTCAGACTTTTTGTTAATAGTAGGATACATGCATTTTACTCAATCAGAAATGACAGTGTGGAGCTCTGGTGGCCTAGTGGCAGGGGGCTGCATTGCAATCCCCGAGCTGCTGCGGTTCGAATCCACCAGACGGCTCTTCTGAAGAAGGAGGGACAATCTCCTCCTGTACCAGTCAGATCTGATTTGATGGTACATGCACAAAAAATAATAAAAAATTAAAAAAAAAAACAACCAGAAATGACAGTGTAGGAACCTCAGTAAGCAAGCTAGGGACTCACTCTTTCTACTCACATTATGTTTGCAAGTTGTTGAGTAGGATCACCATATCCAAGCCCATTTCCTGTGAGTATTACTAGTTTTCTAGTAAAGGAATTTGTCTGTCTTCCCAATATTTAAAAACAAAACAAAATCCCAAACCCAAAACCCAATTTTCCCTCTGTTGCTGAATTTCAAGACTTGATTTACATTAAAAGGGATTTTTTTCCTTATAAAGATGTACCTGCTTATTATGATACCATGAATTGTGGGTCTGTGCAATAAATAAAGGGAAACATAATTGACAACTTATGCCCAAAGAAGGAGAAATTTCAAGGAACAGGAATGTCTTACATATCATAGCATTGTATTATAGAAAAGTTCATGAAATTTAAAGTACAGAAAAAGAACTTACTGCAAGATCCTGTAGAGCTGGCTAAAATGCAAAAAAGAATACAAGTGAGTTTGATGAAAATATGATGGAAGATGCTTATTTTTGATGAAATATTTGCTACTTATAAAACTTGCATGGAAGGTAACAAGAAGATAATTTTTAATTTTCCTTATCTTCATTAGAGCCCGATAATATAACTTTCCATGAAATAATTTTTCTTGTTCTCAAGTTTTATTATTTTCTGGATATAAAATCCTTCTAAAATTTTATTTTTTAATTGATAAGCAAGCGATCTAAACCGAGGGCTTTTCTTTTACTATATGTATTTGTTTTTATTAGCAGCTTCCACATTGTTAAATAAAAACAACAACAAAGTAGTTGTTTTGGGAGATCCCGAGATCAGCCTCAAGTTCTCCACATTGGTAAACAAAAAGGGGAATAGTAAAATGTGAATTGGTCTTTGCCCCATCTTTATGTACCTTCTTCTCTTTTGCTTCTCCCATGCTCTCCAAATATCTTTTGTTAAATGTGTTTTTTGTTTGTTTGAAAAAGTTTATAAGTCATATTGGTTTTTCATTCCATCATTTATATACATTTTTATTATAACATTAATTACAATCGATCAATTAATTATATATATAATTAACTCCATTCATTATATTTATTTTATTTTTGCTTCTCTTCCCATCCATATTATATCCAAGAATAATTCTGTAAAAAGAAATGAGAAGTAGAGGAACTTACAAAAAGACTCTTGAGCTCCTTTATAAATTTTTTGGTATCATCAGTAACAAAATTGACAAATACAATCACACTTGGATTTAGAAATTTAGGGGGCATGGAAGAAAGATGATATCTTCCCCTCCTTGTGAAGTTAAAGAGCAGAGTCTCTGATTTCTTAATCTTAGTTCTACTATTTAGGGCATGTTACAAAATACTTCAAAAACTATTGTAGACAAAGCAACACACACAGAGTGAGTAGGACTGATGGAGTTTGCATGAGAACTATTATTAAAATAATTTGTTTGAGAGCCACGGGTGCAGTGTGCCTCAGTGCGGAGCAGCGTACCTGAGCAGGGAGCCTTGGTAGGGAGCAGTTAGCCTTGGTGGCAAGCAGGACAGCAGGAATTTGAGTGAGATACTTAGTGGGGATCACTGCTGATTGCTGGAAAAACTGTGGACTCCTTCACCTTAAACAGGAGGGGGTGAGACAGCTGGAGCTCAACTGAGGTGGCAAACCCAGTTCTCAAGGGAAAAACCTAAGGCTTCCTGGTTTTCCATCAGGAACCCCAGCACACCACTCCTGCCGCAAGTGTCTGTTTCCACAACTTCTTCACCCAACTTTCCTGAACAGCTGCATGTGTGCCCAGCCTTTGACAAAATCCAACCTCCCTTTGCTGATTAAAACCCTCAACAAAATAGCAATAGAGGGGAATTTCGTCAACATAGTAAAAAGTACATACACAAATCAGAGAGCCAACATTGTTCTTAATGGAGAAAGATTAAAGGCATTCCCTTTAAGAACAGGAACTAGGCAAAGATGACCACTCTCCCCTCTCCTATTCAATATTGTATTAGAAGTCTTAGTGATAGCAATAAGATAAGAGAAGGAAATAAGATGTATCCAAATTGGCAAAGAGGAGGTAAAATTATCTCTCTATGCAGATGATATAATACTTAGAAAACCCTAAAGATTCAGCAGGAGTGGGCATAGCTGACCAGTTCAACAAAGTGGCAGGATACAAGATTAACATAGAAAAATCAATTGGATTTCTCTACAGTGACAAAGAGTGAATAGAACTGGAGTTAATACCCTTCACAATAGCTAATCACAAAATTAAATATTTCGAAAAATTTCAGGAAGTACCATATGAACAAGAGCAAATGATAATGAAGTTCAAGCTGCACTGACAGCACTGGCAAAAAACAAAAGCAAACTAAAAATGAAATACCAACTGATATGCTTCAAATAACAGATGCAACTTTGGATATGGTTATTAATCTATGCCAGGAAATTTGGACAGTTGTTCACATTCCCAAGAACAGTAATCCCATAGAATGTGAAAATTACTGAGCAACATCATTAATATCAGATGCAGCAGACTACTGCTTAGGTTCATTAAAAAAAACGGGTGGATCATTTAATTGACAGAGAACTATGAAAAGTTCAAGCTGAGTTGCTGATGTCAGATGGATTCTGGCTGAAAATAAAGGAAACAGAAGAATATTTACTTATGTTTTATTGACTATGCATAGACTGTGTGGATCGGAACTGACTATTGCAAACAATGAATCCCAGAACACTTAATTGTGCACATGGAAAATCTATACCTAGGCCAAGAAGCTGTTGTCCAAAAAGAGCAAGTCAACACTGTCATCACGGAAACAACAATATGGTCTTGAAACAATTCCATCTGAATTTCAAGGTCATCTTAGGGATATATTTGAAACATTGAACACCAATGATTGGAGGCAACACTGCATGATTTAAAGACACAGAAGGTTTGCATCAGGATTGAATCCTTTCTCCATACCTGTCCACTTTGTATGCTGAGCCAATCATTCTAGAAGCTGGATGCTATGATGAAAAATATGACATCACGATTGGAGGGAGATTCATCAATAACCTGTATTATGTAGAAGACATGCTTGCTGGCTGAAAGTGAGGAGGACTTGAAACACTTGCTACAAATGATCAAAGACTACAATCTTCAACATAGATTATATCTCAACGTCAAGAAGGCAAAAATCCTCACTAGTGGACAGAAAGTAACACTATGACAAATGGTTAAAAGATTGAAGTTGATGATGATTTCATCTTACTTAGTGTTCCACAACTAACACCCTTTGCTCCAGGAGTAAGTAGATCAGAGGATGTATGGCATTAGAAAAGTCCACTGTCAGGGACTGTACCAAAATAATGAAGAGCAATGATATCAAGTTGGAGACTAAGGTCTACCTGATTCAGACCACGGTCTTTTCAATCACTTGCTATGAATATGAGACATGGACAATGAATAAAGATGAAAGATGAATTGATGACTTTGAACTGTGATGTTGGAGAAGAGTACTGAATATCCCATGGATTGCCAAAATAACAGATATGAATGACATGGGAAAAATGCAGTCAGAGTGCTCCTTGGAGGCAAGGATGACAAAATTTTGTCTAATATACTTTGAGTATGTTGCTAAGTGACATTATTCTTTGGAAAGGGACATCATGCTTGGAAAAATGAGGGGGGTCAACAAAAGAGGAAGATGATCAATGAGATGGATTGGCACAGTGATTGCAGCAATGGGCTCAAGTGTGTCAGGGATGATAAGGATGACACAGGCTATGTCAGGGTTTAGATCTGTTGTTTGTAGTGTGGCTGTGAATTGTCCTCAACTCAGGGGTACCTAACAACAATAACAGCAGCAAATATTGAATCATCTACCCTTTTCTCTCTTCCCTCCTGTTCTGTTTAAATTCTAAACTTGACATCACAACTCTCCTTGGCAAAGGTTTTGTAACTTTTGCTTCTTTTTGTCTGGCAAAGGTACACATCTTTTCTGTATCTCTTTCTTGTTATTATTACAATCCTGGAAAAACTTTAATTTTAATGTAAACTTACTCCCAACTCAGGTCTCCAGGCTTAGCAGCACATGAAGCCACATCAATCATATGCTCACGAGGAAGCCTATGGGGCACTAAGAGGAGCCACAACGTGCAGATCTACACTGGGCTGCTGGACCTTGGGGGAAAAGGAGCCACAGCACCCACACCCATGCCAGGAAGTAGGGCTGCTAGGCCTAGAGACATGCAGAGTTGGGCAGCGGCCACTAGAGCCACAGCAACCCTACACTGGGGAAACAGTTGCTGGGTCTGAGGGACCAACTTTGTTGGGGGACTACACAGCACAGGAATAACAGGAGTCTGAGCTATACCAGGGCGACGCAGCG
>NW_006399934.1:859605-873102 GCF_000299155.1 Elephantulus edwardii | reverse complement strand
AATTTTTTAAAAAAAGAGTCTGAGCTATAATATTTAGGATTAATTAGAGGCCTGATGGTGTGGGGAAGAGGAAGAATGTAGAGGTTAAGGGAGAGGTGTGGAAAAGCAATGCCAAATTGTCAAATTTATTTGTTAGTATTTGCATTAGGGAAATGTCTTTGCATGTTGCTGTTATAGATATGTATATCTTTGCTTGTCTATTATTTGTTCTTTTCAGTATTAGAATTTGTGTGTCAGATGCTCTACTAAAGCAGAACTCTCAAGACAGACTAGAAAGAAGGACTGGCTATTCACTTCTGAAATAATAGGACTTGGAAAACCGTATGAACAGTAGAGCACACTTAGACTAGTAGATATGCACTGGATTCTGAGCCCTTGTATTGGGAAATAAAAAAAATGAGGAATACTTGCAAACAGCCACTAATAATTGGAATGTATAAAATGTCACTGTAGGAATACTGGACATTCCTAAAAAAAGAAATGGAACACATAATATTGACACTCTATTGGTGAGACAAAATGTGTTGGCATGGGCCACACTGAATCAGACAATCATATGCTCTCTACTTTGCCAGGAAAGAAAAAGTGAGAAAAAAAAATGTGGTTGCACTCATAGTTGAAAAAACCATTTCTAGATCCATCCTAAAGTATAATGCTGTGAGTGACAGGGTACTATCCACACTCATACAAGGAAGACCTGCCAATACCACTGTCATTCAAATATATGCACCAGAAACTAAAGTCAAAGAGGAAAAAATAGAAGATTTATATTAACTTCTGAAGTCTGAAATAAATGTAACATGCAGTCAACATTCATTAATAATTGGTGACTGGAATGCAAAAATTGGGAATAAGGTAGAAAAGCCAGCAGTAGGAAACTATGGACTTGGTGACAGAAATGAAGCTGGAGAATTTTGTACAACCATCAATTATTTATTCATTGCAAGCATCTTTAATTAAAAAAATCACAAATGGTGACTATACACATGGACCTGACCTGATGCATTACACAAGAATCAGAATGTTTACATATGTGGACTCACTGGAGAAGTTCAATAAGAGTTGTGAAAACCAGGCCAGGTGCTGACTATGGAGCAGACAGCAGACCATAAACGGTTCATGTCCAAGTTCAACTTGAATTAAAACAAACGCACAAAACCCAAAATATGATCTTGAATCTTCCCATCTGAATTTAAGAACCATCTCAAGAACAAGTCTGAGGCATTGAACACTAATTAATGAAAACCAATTGAGCTGTGGTAGATATAAAAAAATATAATCTATGGATAAAGCAAAATGTTGTTACTGAGACAGAGGAGGGGGAAAAACTCAATCAAGATAGATGTCAGAGAAGACTAAATATTTCACTAGAGTGCAGAGAAGCTGAAACAAAGGGAAGAATTGAGGAAGTGAAAGTGTTGAACAGATTTCAAAGTGCAGCTTGCAAAGACAAAGTCAAATATTGTAACAAAATATGACAAGAGTTGGAGTCAGAAAACCAAATAGGAAGAACTCATTCAGCATTTCTCACACTGAAAGAACTGACTTGAGCCAGAAGTTGCAGTACTTATAGATTCTATGGACAATAGATTGAATGATCTAAGAAGCATCAAAAGAAGATGGAAGGAATAAAGAGTCATTATAGCAAAAAGAATTGCTGACATACAATATTTTCACAAAGTAGCATATGATCAAGAACTAATAATAATAATAGAGGAATTTCAGGCTGCTCTGAAGGAATTGGAATAAAATAAGATCCCAGGAATTATGCAACACCAATTGGGATATTTTAACAAACATATGCAATCCTGGGTGTGCTCACTAGGTTGTGGCAAAAAAATCTGGAGGATAGCTACATGATCAAGTACATGATATAATTCCCCAAAAAAGAGGTCCTACAGAATGTAGAAATTATCTAACAACATAACTTATATCAGATGCAAGAAAAATCTTGCTGAAGTTTATCCAAAAGTGACTAGAACATAAAACACACCAACAGAGAACTGCTAGAAATACAAGGTGGATTTAGAAGAGGCTGTGGTACTAGGGATATTATTGCTGATGTCACATGGATCATGGCTGAAAGTAAAGAGTACCAGACAGATGTCTATTTGTGTTTTATATACTATGTAAAGGCATTTGACTATGTGGATAACAACAAATTTTGGGTAACAGTGAGAACAGGAATCCCAGAATGCTTGATCGTGCCCATGCAAAACCTATATCTAGACCAAGAAGCTGCAGTCTGAACAGAACAAGGAAGCACGGCATAGTTCTAAATCAAGTAAGGAGTAAGTCATGAAGGTATCCTTTTTGAATATCTTTTATATCTATATTCAGAACATATCATAGGAGGCTGGATCTATGAAGAAGAATGTGGCATCAGAATTGGAGGGAGTCTCATCGACAACCTTTGTTACGCAGATGACACAACTTTGCTCACTGAAACTAAAGAGGACTTGAAGCATTTTATGTAGAAGGTCAAAGACTACAGCTTTCTATATGAATTGCGTCTCAACATCAAAACAAAGTTCCTCACCACTGGGCCAACAAACAGTATCATTACTGATGGAGAAAGATTGAGTTTATTAATGCTTTTATTTTGTCTGGATCTATAATTAATACTTTTGGTACCTGCAGTCAGGAAATCAAAAGATAAGATGTATTGAGAAAATCAAAGATGTCAGTCTAGAGACTAAAGTATGCCTGATTCAGGCTATGGTTTTGTTAATTGCTTGCTAGCTATGCATATGAGGGCTAGACAATAAATAAAGATGATAGAAGAGTTGATGCCTTTGAGTTCTAGTGCTGGATAAGAGTATTGAATATACTATGGACTGCCAAGAGAACAAATAGTTTTATCCTGGAGAGAGTGAAATCAGATTGTTCCTTGGAGGCAAGCATTTGAAACTCCATCTCACATACTTTAGGCATTTTTCCAGAAGGTACCAGTACTTGGAGAAGGACATCATGCTTGGAAGGGTAAAAGATCAATGCAGGAGAGGAAGACCCCAGGGAAGATGGACTGATACTGTGACTGTGACACTGGGGTCAAGTGTGTCAGAGATGGTGAGGTTGGCCCAAGTTTAAGCAGGATTCAGAGCCACTATTCCCAAGGTTGCTGTTGACTTGGCACACAACAAGTCTCAACTCTAATCCTCATAATTTTTAGCCAAACAATAGAGATGAACATACTAGAGATTTGCACACTTTCACATGTACTTGTGAAGTAACCTTAGCCAAATATAACTGTTTACTCCATGTCTTTCTCAAACAAAGATGTTAGAGAAAAACACAGTGGGCACCTAACACTAAGAGGAAATCCTCTCAATTATTATAATAATTGATTTTTTAAAATATATTCTTTATATTATGTTCCTACCTTTTCGCTCTTCAAATTCTCAACATCCCACCTGCTTCACATTTTCAACTGATGCCTTTCACTCTTACTCATTGAAGAAATAAATGCAGTAGGGTGTGAATTTTACAAAATATAGCAAATTCTTTTATTTCTCTTCTCTTATTACAAAAATATGCTTAAAAGAAATTCTTTCTTGATTTTAGATACCTTTCTCTAGATACTGACTAGTTTTACTGCTCTATTGCAAATCTGAAAGGAACTGTATTTTCTTTCTTCACTCTTCCCTGTTTTTTCTTTTCTAATTCATTATATTCAGGCATGCATATTGTTGTTGTTGTTATGTGCCATCGAGTCACTTGAGACTCATAGTGAATGTATGTACAACACTTCTGAACTCTGCTTCTGAGCCAACTGTATTGTCTTTGACACACATACCCTCATTACCTCAGTCACTAAATCAAGCTATCTCATCTAGAGTCTTCCTCTCTTGTACTATCCCTTCTCCCTCCCAAGCATGATGTACCTTTCAAAGGACTGGTCCCTCCTTGAAACATGTCCAAAGTATGTCAGATGGAGCTTCAGAATCCTTGCCTCCAAGGATCAGCCTGATTTCACTCTCTAGAGCTCAGTTGGCCTAGTGGACAGAAAGTGATGTTACCAAGCCAAAGGTGGATGATTTTAATCTGCAGCCCTCAGGCCTGGTTTTAATTGCTTTTGGTCAAACATTCTTCTAAGCGACATAGCACTGATCTGTCCATTTGCTATAGAGGCAAGTTGTGATTGCTGTGATGATAAACACTGTTGTGTCAAATGAGATAATGGTTACTCATGGTGGACAGTGTTTGGTGGAACTTCCCAATTAAAACAAGCTTGGAAGCAGAAGTGGCATCCACTTCTGAAATATCTTGCCCCCAGAAATCCTATGAATTTGGAGAAACGATGAAAGTTATACAAATGTTCAGGTCTTTTGTTCATAGGGTCACTATTAGTCATCTACGACTCAATGGCACTTAACAACAACAAGAAAAATGTTTGTTCTCCTAGCATTCCATGGTATATTCAATACTCTTCTCCAGCACCACAACTCAAAGGCATCAATTCTCCTTCTACATTCCTAGTGGTTGTCCAGCTTTCTGATGTATAGCAGGTAATTACCAAGACTATGGTCTGGATCAGGTGCACCTTACTCTCCAGACTGACATTTTTCTTCTGTACTCTGGAGACGTTCTTGACAGCCAACTTTCCCAATGCAATTAATCTTGATTTCCTGGCTGCTGGTACCAAGAGTGTTGATTGTGGAGCAGAGAAAACAAAAGCTGTTAACTATCTCAATCTTTTCACCATCTATCATGATGCTGCCAATCAGTCCAGTGGTGAGGATCTTTGTTTTCTTCATGCTGAGCTTCAATCCACATGTGCAGCAAGTGCTTCAGGTCCTTCTCAGTTTCAGGAAGCAAGGTTGTGTCATCTATGTAATGTAGCTTGTTGATTAGTCTTGCTACAATCCACGTTCATCTTCATAGAGCCCAGACTCCCAGATGACATGTTCTGCATAAATTGAAAGGGTATGGAGATAGGACACATCCCTGGCATACACCCTTCCTGATTTTGATCCATGTGGAGTTTTCTTGATCTATCTGACAACTGTCTTCTTTTTCAAGTATAGTTTTCACATAAGCACAAACAAGTGTTTTGGGATTCCTATTTTTTTCAGAGTTAGCCACAGTTTGTTGGGTCCACTCAGACATGCATACCTACTAATCATTGAGATGGTTGGGTTAGATTAGCAATATATTAATTGTTCCAAATGCCAATATTTTGCTTTCATTTTATTTCACCTTTTAATGACATTTGACAAAGTAAGCATTGCTTCCTTCTTGAAAACCTTTTTGTACCTTTCACAGGTTACTTCTCACTTTCAAACTTTATCTTTCCTTCAAACTTTATCTTTACCTTCAAACTTTATCTTTCATAGAATCAACTATTTAACATTGTCTCTATTTGCATGTAACATAGGAATTTGAAAACTCACATAATCTAAAAATTGAACTTTGGTGTTCCTGGCCTCTTAAAGTTGTCATCGGTTTTTATTATCTCAGCGAATGAGAATAACATTTAATAGGACTTACAATAACAAAAACAATAACCCCTCATGTCCAGCATCTAATTTTATGCACCATATCTCCAGGATACACATCTAAATAAATGCTTAGCAGCACAATAAAGGAGGAACACCTTGTGGGCTCTGCCTGATAAAGATTTACTCATTCATTACCACTGAACGAGAATTGACTCATAGCTTAGCCTTTGTGGGTTTCTAAGGCTATATAAATTGAGAGACTGGCCATTTTTCTGTTATGAAGTCACTGGTGGATTCAAGCCACAAGAGAGCCCTTTGGATTAGTGTTACAGTTCCCTATGGAATTTGTCACCAGAACAAAGATTAGGCATGTAATATTTCTTGAATGAATGATTCTCCATTTACATTGCTTGAGTTACTGTGTCAGTCACCTAACTCGGCTTTTAGTCTTTATTCTTATTCCTTTTGTAATTATGGGAAACTCATGCTTACTTTCTTAAAAACTTAGCTGTGGCCATACTCCTTCCCTGCTTAGAATGGTCAGCTCCTAGTGGTCTTACACATAACTAACTCTTCCCTGAACTTGTATCCTTTTCATAAATTCTGCTGTGCTTGATTAAATACCATTGTTGCAGTCATGTGTCAATATATCTTGTTGAAAGTCGTCTTCTCCTTTGCTGACCTCTTAGTTTTCTAACTATATTACTTTTGCCCCCTAGGTTTAGCCCCTATTGATAACATAGCATGTGAGATAAAGTTTTTCTAAGCAGCATTCAGGTTGTACTTCTTTTAAGATATACTTGCTAGTCCTTTTGGCCATTCATGACAGTCAATACTTTTCATCAAGACCACAACCCACAGACACTGAGTATTCTTTGGTCTTCCTTATTTGTTGTCCAAATTTCACACACATATGAAGCAAATGAAAATACTGTGCTTTGAGTCAGGTTCACCTTAGTCTTTAAATTGACATCCTTGCTCTTTAACATTTTAAAGAGGTCCTTGGCAGCAGTTTTTCTCAAAACATATGTCTTTTGATTTCTTGACTGCTGCTACCTTGGGTGTTGATTGTGGATCCAAAAAATTTATAGACATGTATGGACACAAGACCAGTACCCACACATGTACACATTTTATATATAAAACAGTCTTATTGGCTCAGGATAGAGCAGAGCTTAGAGCTATTGTGCATAGGCATAGAGTCTCTATGAGTCATAATTGACTTTATGGCACATAACAACAGCAACAACAACACTCAAGGGAAAACATGATAGCACAGTATTGGACTCATAACTAATTCTGAGAAATGTTTTATCTTAAAATATCCTCAATTTCTTGAGACAGACCTTTCATTTAAAAATACATCTTCAAGTAGAAAATGAAATATGTTTAGTGGTGTCCCAAGGATACTGAGATAAGAAAATGATTTGGAATCAAAGGACTAGGGTTAGAATAATCAGTTTTATCTTTTAACTAGCTATATGTCCATGGGGAAAAAAAATCTTTGAACTTAAATTTTCTCTTTTATAATATCTTTAAATACATATATAAATATGTGGTGCTGGAGATGGGTTTTGAATACACATGCACAACCAAAAGAACAATCTGTTTTGGAGGAAGTACAATTAGATAACTATGGATAGCTGTTGGATGGGAACCACACTCTTCTTTGTTGGAAGTACAACTCCTAATCAATAAGCCACCAAACCTCCTTTAGAGTTGAGGATGGTAAAACTTCTTATAATCTGTGGGCATGTTGTCAGGAAGGGCCAGTCCTTGGGAAAAGATATGCTGGGGAAAAGGGTCAGCAAAAGAGAGTAAGACCCTCAAAAAAATGGATTGACATAATGATTGTTCCAATGGACTTAAGCATAGCGAGGATAGAGCAAGATAAGACAAGGTTTCAATCTGATGTTCATAAATTTACTATGAGTTTTAGTCAACTCAATGGCATCTAACAATAACATAAATATAGACTGGATAAACATGCTACTTTTTATTTATAATTGTCCCTTTATTTATCATACATATTCTCCACTCTCTTGACAATCTCTTCTCTCCTCTCCTCTCCTCTCCTCTCCTCTCCTCTCTTCTCCTCTCTTCTCGTCTCTCCTCTCTCCTCATCTCTTTATAGAAGAATCTCTGTAAGCCTGATAGGCAAGTAGTGTTGCCAACTCAAAGGTAAATGGTTTGAATCCATCAGCAGCTCCACATAATCAAGTTAAACAGTCTTTCCCCATGCCATTTACAGTATCTAAAAATATATTTGAGAATCAGCTATGAAATGGTTTTAATGCAGTGACAGTGAGTCTAATATTTGGATTTTTTGGACCTAATGGGCAGGCCTTTGTATTTAAAAGTTGGTTGGGCCCTGACTAAGTATTCAATTTGGAGGCTCATGTGTGAAGGAACTGGTTTCTGGAAGGTGGGTTCTCTTGTTTTAGTTGAGGGGCAGGTAGGGACCAGTTTTTTTTTTTTCTTTTTCTTTTCCCATTCACAATTGTGTGTGACCTAATTGGATTTGCTGAATTTAGATAACAATATAACAATGAGCTGTGGGTTGGAAACCTTTTGTTCAGAGCCAACCAAGACCTGATGTGTGGCCTTTGTATTTATAAATCCTTGTGTTAATTGTGTCTCGGATATTCTTCTAAGTGGTACAGCACTAGTCTGTCAATTTGCTGTAATGAGGTAACTTGGCATTGCTGTGATGTTGAATACTGTGCCACTGGTGTTTCAGATGCCATAATGGTTACCCATGGTGGACAGTGTTTTGTGGAGCTCCCAGATTACAACAGGTTTGGAAGGAGGTATAGCATCTACTTCCTAAACAACATGCCTCTCAAAACTACGAACATACAAAAATGACGAAAGTTACAGAACAGGGTTCAGGTCTTTTGTTTATAGAGTCACAATGAGTCGTTCTTGACTTGATGGCACTTAACAACAACAACAATTTATAAATTAGTTAAAGAAACATTGGGTTTTTTACAGAACTGTAAATATTGAAAACAATTATAGTCCCTCCTTTACTATTTTTGTTAATAAATAGGATTTTCATTTTCTAACACTTTGTCGTTTCAGATACTCAGTGATGGGAAAAGAAGAGAAGCCAAATGACAAGAAGTTTGGAAAAGTTAGGAGTATTAATCTCAGTTCTGTTTCATGCCAAACAGAATCTGAATAAAAAACTAGAAAACAAACTTACCTCTTTGTTCTCATAAAAAAGAAATACACAAAAAAGTTTAACTCGAAGAGTTAGGAGAGTAAACACTTCTTTCTTTTCCGATTGTCAGGCTCTGGAAACTGGGAAGGCTACTCTTTCAATGATTTTAAATTCTCAGGACATAGATCTTGTTTTATAATTATTTTCATCCCAAAATGTATAATCTAACTTTTAATCTCAGTCTTCTTATAACTCCATATTCTTTCTTTGTAATTGACTGTGGTTTTTTTCTTATCATCTCAGCATTTCAAATTTGCAAACTAGTTTGTTTAGACCGTGGTGGCATACCATTATAATAAGCCACTAGTTATTTCATTTACTTTATTTTTTATGATTTTATGATCTGTAGTATGTAGGATAAAGAAATATGAGAGATGACAGCGTCTAACTTATACTGTGTTTCAATAGAAAAAGTAAAGGAAGTCTAAGAAAATGTATTCTTGATTAAATGCAGTAAAAGGTCAACAAAATTAAAGGAAAGAAACTTACCAGTACTTGATTGAGATATTGCTGAAAGAAAAAACAAAACAAAACAAAAATGAAAATGATATTTGTATATTCCAAAAAGAACTTCATTTGGATACTAAGGTGCTCCTGATATAGGCCATGGTCTTTGCAATTACTTGCTATGCATCAGAAAGCTGGACAAAGACTAGGGGTGATAGAAAGAGAGTTCATGCCTTTGAGCTGTGATGCTAGAGTATTGAATATACCATGGACTGCTAGGAGAACAAATAAGTTTGTCTTGGAGAGAGTAAAAGCAGGCTGCTTCTTGGAGGCAAGGATTCTGAAGCTTCATCTGACATACTTTGGACATGTTACAAGGCGGGATCAGTCCTTGGAGAAGGATATCATGCTTAGGAGGGTGGAGAGACAGCACAAGAGAGGAAGACCCTTGATGAGATGGATTAATTCAGTCACTGGGGTAATGGGATAGGCATGTTGGTGACAATATGATTGGCAAAGGATAGAGCAGGGTTTAAGGCTGTTGTATATAGGGTCGCTATGAGTTGCAGGTAACTTGATGGCATATAATAACAACAACAACAGCAACATCTTGGCATTACATATTATGCATTATGTTGTTAACTGTAAGGTCAGTGATTTCTATTCACCAACTACTCCACAAGAGAAAGATGGACAATCTTTTCCTTTAAGGATTCACATACTCTGAAACTCGATGAAAGGTATCTGTGATTCAGAATCAACTTGACAGTAGGGTTGGAATTTTTTTGTTTGTTTTACTTTGGAAAGAAGGAAAGCAGGTGGCATAGTGTGCTACATCTTGGGCTGCTAAACATAAAGTCAACAGTGGAAAGCCACCAATTTCTCTGTGGGAAAAAGATGAGAAGTCTCTTCCCCTAAAGATTTACAGACTTGGGAATCTGAATGAAGATTGCTGTAAGTTAGAATTAACTGGACACCAGTAGGTTGTGTTTGCTTCTAATAATCTTAAAAAGAGGTTAAAGAAAAGAGAACAACAATGGGCCTCTTAGGTTATAACTGCTTTCTATTACTAGTCTCAATGCAGTGTGATAAGTAGATGAATATCCAATTATGGATTGCTTATTAGCTGTAGAATTTAGACATTTGTATACCATTCCATACTTATGGCAGAGAAGAATTGCAAAATCTATATAACCTGTCTTTTAAATTTTACTATCAAGAGAATAAAAATCTTGAGTTTCTATTGTCTCCATTCATTCTCCTGTCATTTCTTATCTTACCACTTTCATTCCTCTTTCCATTTGTCTTTCTTTTTTCTCTTTCTCTCTTTAACTTTTTTCTTTATTCTCCATGTAAAGTTCCTTTATTACACTAAACTGCAGTCTTCACAATTACCTGTTATGCATCAGAGAGCCGGACAATGATCAAAGAGGACAGAAAACTGATCTGAGGGTCATTTATGGGTCAGTTCTGACTCACTGTTAAACAACAATAACAACAACTGGGTGTCAGTGGACTGTGCAATGCCTAGCCTTCAGCCAGCCTCTGGATTGTAACTCTGATTGTGGTCACTCTTAAAGATTCCATGCTCAACATATGCGATGCTTACATTTGGACTAAGTTACCCGCATGTATCATCCATGGGCATCTCAGGGTTGGTATGTCTGCATGCCACCAGAATGTGCAATCTCTGACTGGGTAATTGGCTTGCTTGCACCTATTCTCTGGCCTGGTAGAGACCACATCCTTGGATAGGTGGAATATTCTAGCACTTCTGAAGTCAGTAGAAACTGCTTCTCAGGTATCCTAAAGCAGAAGGGTCCTGACACATATCTTGGATCCTCAACCACATTGCAGATAAGCAGAATCTGTGATTAGATGTGGCATCTATCACAACCCTAATATAGCCCTGGACTAGCAGACCAGACATCTTGTTTCCACCTCTCACAGCAAGGTCAAGATACAAATCAGGTCTACTCAGTCTACTACCTCTCAAAGGGTCCTCTTTCCCCCATCTCATCTTTTCCCATCTCTCTCTCTCTCTTTTTTAAATATATTTTTTCTTTTATACTAGCTTACTTGGCACCAGCAGTCAGGAAACCAAAGAGACAAATTGCTTTGGGAAAATCTGCTGTCAGGGACCTCTCCAAAGTACTGAGAAGCAATGACGTCAGTCTAGAGACTAAGGCACACCTGATTCAGGCCATGATCTTTGCAATTACTTTCTATGCATCAGAGAGCTGGACAATGACTTTAAGTTGTGATGCTGAAGAAGAGTCTTGAACATACCATGGACTTCCAATAAAAAAAATTGGTTTGTCTTGGAGAGGTTGAAACCAAATTTCTCCTAGGAGGCTAGGATTTTGAAGCTCTGTCTTACATACTTTGGGCGTATGGCCAGGAGGGATTGATCCTTAGAGAAGAATATGCTTGGAAAAGTGGAGGGTCAGCGCAAGAGAGGAAGACACAGGATTGTTAGTCTGGACAAAGACGGCCAAAGAGAAGAGTGAAGAATTCAGAACTCAAATGCTGATGGCCTTGCTTGTTGCTGATAAAAGAAAAGGCCTAGCCTGTCTGGCTAAGCTAGCAGGTGGGTCATAAATCAGAATGGAATGTCCCTCCCTAAAAACTCTGTTTATAAAAATCCTCCCTAGTAAGTTCATGTGTGACTTCCTATCCTGCCTCTCCAGGATGAGGAACTCACCCAGGAGCTCCTCTCCCCCTCTTAATAAAGCTGCATTAAGCTTTCTCTCATTCTCTCTGATTTCTTCTTGAAATCCACTAACCTAACATAACCTAACAAGGATGAGATGGATTGATAACAGTAACTAGGGCAATGAGGGTAGGTGTGTCAGAGTCAGTGAGGCTGGCTTAGGACAGCTCAGGCTTCAGAGCTGGTGTACATAGGGTTGCTATGAGTCACAGGTGACTTGATGGCACATAACAACTACAACAACAATAGCAAAAACAAATACTGGTTTACCTACAAAATTTGTATACATTGTTTTTCACACTGGATCTCTCTTTTGAGTCATTTCTTAGTTCTTATAAATTTTGGCTTTGTACTTTTAAATATATTTCTTTAGCTATCTCCTTTTAGATGTTATTCTTTCCTTTGCTAGTCTTTTTTTTCTTACTTTTTAATTCTGATTATCTTTCCTTTTGTACCTCTCATTTTTATTTTTTCTTTACAGATAAATCTTATTATTTTTTTTTGCTTTTAAAAAATTCCATTTTTCTTTGTCCTACCTGACAATAGACACCAAGAATATCAGCATAGCTCTACCATGCACAACTCCTGTACTTTCCCCCATTGGGCAAGAGTATACACCACCTCCTACTCCACCTCAATGATGCAAGACTGCAGTCCATACCAGTCTAATGTCCCTCAACTGCTCTACAAAAACAATCACACCTTCACCTTCTATCACACCCTCTAGAAAACAGGAGCTGAAACACCAAGAATAGCCAACCTAGCAAGCTGTGCAGCACATTTAAATGGCTCAATTAGACATATCAAAACAAACAAACAACAAAAAAATAAAGATAATAGCACAATGTCTTGAGGCAACAGATAATTTTGTTGTTGTTGTTGTTATGAATTGTCATCTGCCACTCATTGTAACTCCACGTACAACAGCTGTGAATCCTGCCCGATTTTGAGCCAGTCTCATGGTCTCTGACACACCTACCCCCATTACCCCATTACTGAGCTAATCCATCTCATCCAGGGTCTTCCTCTCCTGTGATGCCCCTCCACTCTTCCAACCTTAATGTCCTCCTCCAAGGACTGATCCCTTCTGGCCATGTGCCTAAAGTATATGAGACAGAGCTTCAAAATCCTTACTTTCAAGGAGCAACTTTCAAGGAGCAGCTTGGTTTCACCCTCTCCAAGGCAGACCTGTTTGTTTTCTTGGTGGTTCATGATATGCTCAATACTATTCTCCAGTACCAGTTCTCAAAGCCATCAGTTTTTCTATCATTTTTAGTCATTGTCCAGCTCTCTGATGCATAGCAAGTAGTTGCAAAGACACTGGCTTGGATCAGGAGCGTATTAGTCTCTAGACTGACATCATTGCTCTTCAATACTGTGAGTTCCTTGACAGCAGATTTTTCCAATGCAGTTGTTGCTCTTGTTGTTGTTGTTGTTATGTGCCATAAAGTCGGTTGTGACTCATAGCGACCTTATGTACAACAGCCCCTAACCTTGCTCTGTCCTGTGTGAATCGCACTGCTTCTGGCACACCCATCCCGATTACCCCAGTCACTGAATCAATCCACCTCATAGAGGGTCTTCCCCTCCTGCACTGTCCCTCCACACTCCCAAGCATGATGTCCCTCTCCAAGGACCTGTCCCGCCTTACAACATGTCCAAAGTATGTC
>NW_006399934.1:854401-859243 GCF_000299155.1 Elephantulus edwardii | reverse complement strand
TGCCAATTGGTCCAGTGGTGAGAATCTTGTCTTCTTGACATTGAGCCTCAATCCATACTGAAGACTGCAGTCCTTGATCCTCTGCAGCAAGTGCATCAGGTCCTCCTCAATTAGTCTTTTTAATTTCCTGATAGTACCAAGAGTGTTGACTGTTGAACTGAGCAAGCTGAAATTGTGAACAATTTCAGTTTCTTCTCTAACATAATGCTGTCAATTGGCCCATTGGTGAGAATCTTTGTTTTCTTGATGTTGAGCTTCAATCTATATTGCAGATTGTAGTCCTTGACCTTTTGCAGCAAATACTTCAGGTCCTCCTCAGTTTTAGCAAGTAAGGTTGTGTCATCTGCATAATGCAGGTAATTCATGAATCTTCCTCCAATCTCGATGACACATTCCTCCTCATAAAGTCCAGCCTCCCAAATGATCTGTTCCACATAAAGATTGAAAAGGTATGGAAATAGGTTGCATCCTGATGCATACCTTTCCTGTTTTTGAACCACACAGTGTTTCCTTGCTGTGTTCTGAAGACTGCTTCCTGATCCAAATACAGGTTTTGCATGAGCGCAATTAGTTAATTTTTTGGGGGGGGTGGTGGTTTAAAGTGATCTATTTTTCAGATCATTTTAAATCAGCAATGCCCCCATCCCCCGAAACCAGAATAAGATGGAATTAAAAAGTGAACAAAATATATATTTAAAAAAGTATTTCTGAGTAAGAACAACTATTGGAATGTCCTGATAAGGAATTCAGAGGAATGAAACTTAAGTGGACTAAGTATGAATCTTTAGTGGATTTTAGAGAAATACAAATAACAGAATTTTAAAAAGAAATTAACAATATAAAGCCAAATAGGTAATTGGAAAATGAAAAAGTATTCAAAATCATCAAATTGAAATTCAGAATACTAAGACTAGGATATCAGAAACTAGTACTATGGGAAGTCAACACTAAATATTTGTAATAAACTGAATGCTATTTCAGGATGGAATTCACCCTGAGGCAGGGAGACAATCCTTAAAGGATTCTTCCATTGTATTTGCTGACCCCTCCCACCTGAGTCCAAGAGGAAGGTTTTCAATAGAAACAGCTTAGCTTCATTTGCATTGAATTGTCTTTGTGATTTACTTACTGATAATTTTCAGTAGAGATACAGGGAAGCTGGAATGGGGCACTTCAGTGGAGAACTGCTGGCCCCCTCTTTTTCTGTTCCCTGTTCTATCTCATTCTTGGTTGGTTGTCTGTCTCATTATTAATAATTATAAAAATACTTTGCCCTCTGTCTGCACTAAAGTAACATAGTGTGAAGGCACAGAGAAAAACAGAATCAATGAAACACAGAACTAGTAGATTAGAGAACAAATCTTCCAACACTAATTAGATTAATAACCTATATATGTTAGATGAGTAATCAGAAAAAAAGGAAAATTAAGAAAGCTTAAGAATTATGTGGGACATCATCAGCCGGAATAAGTTGTATATGAATGGAATTCCAGAATAAGAAGACGCTTCGTAGGGTTTTCTGAAGCTATAAATTACACAGGAAGAGATCATTCATCTTTGTTACATAGAATGTTCAGTGGGCTTGAACCATATGCTTTTAGACTGGCAGAACAACTCCTTAACAAATTAAAAGAAACTTACGAAGCTAAAAATAAGGAACAAGCGGTATCAGTCTGTAAATAAGAACAATTTCAATTGCCAAAAAAAGTAAGTAGTGTAGTGATGTAACTTCCAAATGGAGGGGAAGTCAAGTTGTTTTCAAGTTTTAGACTTGAGAATAAAACAGTCTAATACAGCGTAACCTCAAATAAAATTTATAAACTTTCTCATCAAAATAAAAATGATGGAAATCAGAAATGAGGAAAACTGATGAAAAACCATCAATAAAATGAACTTAGCAGAGAAAAGTGGAAGAAACAAATAAATCCAAAAAACCACAAAAAACAATGCAACTTACTGAAAGTAATAAAATCCTACCTGTTGATAATTACACTAAAGATAGTAAATCAGGGGAAAAAATTTAGAGTAGCAGAGTGAATAGGAAAACATGACCCATCAATCTACTGTCTATAAGAATGTATCTCAGACACAAGGACAACGAAAGATGTAGACTACAACAGTGAGGGAAAAAAACCAAGCAAATGGCAATCAGGGAGACAGAGAGAGAGAGAAAGGAGAGAAAGAGGAGAGAGACAGGAGAGAGAGAAAGAAAGAAGAGAGAGAGAGAATGAATGGCAATGTTAATATCTGACAAAATAAGATTTTTGAGATAAAATTTAGACAAGATATAAGGCAAGATACTATATAGTGAATAAACTGGATCAAATTGACCAATTTAGCAATGTGACAAGGTTCAAATAAAAATACAAAAATTAGTCAGATTCTTCCACATTAAAAAAAGAACTCTGAAAAGAAAAGAAAAACAGGCAATTTACAAAGGCCACTCAAAAGATAAAATACTTAAAAAGAAATCTCTGCAGAGTTATAAAGGACCTCTACAAAGAAAATCATGAAACACTACTTCAACAACTACTAGAAAACCAAATATATTTACATAAATGGAAAAATTATCATAGATCAAAAGATACATTTTTTCTGTTTCTCTAGAAATTGGTACTTTTATTTCAGTTTTTAGATTTTATAAGTGAATTTTTTTGCCCTTTATGAAATGAGTCTAGAAACAAAAGAAATTTAATCATTTTCTGTAATTTGGGGGGAAGTTACTAAATATTATCAATTATTATTACCTAGTGGGCTGAGACTGCATGGTCAGAGCTATAGCAGAGCTATTGTTAATAGGGTCACTATGAATTGTAGGCAAATAGATGGAACATAACAAAATAACAACCATAGAGTGGATAACTGCTGTCTGAGTAGAACAAGGAAACACCAAAGGTCTTAAAATTAGGAAGGGTGTGCATCTAGGTTGTATCCTTTCACCATACCTGTTAAATTTGTATATTGAGCAAATAATTTGAGAAGCTGGGCTATATGAAGAATGTAGCATCAGGATTGGAGGAAGACTCATCAATAATCTGTGTTATGCAGATGATATGATCCTCCTTGCTGAAAGTGAGGAGAGCCCAAAGCGCTTACTAAAGATCAAATATTACAGCATTCAATATGCATTACATCTCAACATCAAACATCCTTATTATTGGACCCGTAGGCAATATTATGATAGATGGAGAAAACATTGAAGTTGTTAAGGATTTCATCTTTTTGGGCCCACAATCAGTACTTAGGGTAACAGCAGTCAAGAAATCAAAAGAAATGTTAAATTGGGGAAAATCTGCTGTTTAGGAGTTCTCCAAAGTTTTAAAGAGCAAAGATGCTACTTTAATGACTAAGTTGCACCTGATCCAAGCGATAGTTTTTCAATTACTTCCTATGCATCTGAAAGTTGGACAATGCATAAAGATGACAGAAGAAGAATTGATGCCTTTGTGTTGTGATGTTGGAGATGATTACTGAATAACCCATGAATTGTCAAAAGAACAAGTAAGTCTATCTTGGAAGAAGTGCAACCATGGTGCACCTTATAGTAAAGGATGGTGAAACTGTCTCATATATTCTAGGCATGTTGTCAGAAGGGGCTAGACCTTAGAAAAGATCTCATGATGGGTAAAGAAGAGGGATAGAGAAGACTCCCAAGAAGATGGATTGACACAGTGACTCTAACAATAAGCTTGAGGCTATCAGAAGATTGACAGGATGGTGAAAGATAAGATAGGTCAGCTCTGTTGTTCATGGGTCACTAAGAGTTGTAGGTGACTTCATGGCACCTAAAAACACCACCACCAAAGGATGGATTTACAGGTGTTCATATCCATATGCTCACAAGGAAATTCAGGGAATACCACTACCATTCAGATATATGCACCAACAACCAGAGCCAAAGAAGAAGAAATAGATGATTTCAACCAACTCCTACAGTCGGAGATTGATCGAACATGCAATCAAGATGCATTGATAATAATGGGTGACTGGAACGCAAAAGTTGGGAACAGAGAAGAATCAGTAGTTGGAAAACATGGACTTGGTGACAGAAATGAAGCTGGAGATAGAATGACTGAATTTTGCACAATGACTTATTCATTGCAAATATGTTTTTTAAGAGACATAAACACAGGTTATACACATGGATTTCACCTGACGGTATGCATGGGAATCAGATCGATTACATCTGTGGAAAAAACTGCTGGAGAAGCTCAATATCAGCTGTGAAAACTAGGCCAGGAGCTGATTGTGGAACAGACCACCACTACTCATATGCACGTTCAAGCTGAAGCTGAGGAAAATTAAACTGAATCCACAAGAGCCAAAATAGGACTTTAATTTCATCCCACCTGAATTTCAGAATCATCTCAGGAACAGGTTTGAGGCCTTGAACACTAATGAGCAAAGGCCAGATGAGTTGTGGGAGGATGTTAAATGTATCATCCAGGAAGAGTGCAAACGGTCATTACAAAGACAGAAGAGGAAGAAAAGACCAAAATGGATGTCAGAAGAAAATCTGGAGATTGCACTGGAATGTAGAGAAGCCAAAGCACAAGGAAGAATTCAAGATACTAAAGAACTGAATAGAAGATTCCAAAAGGCAGCTCGGAATGACAAAGCAAAATATTACAATGAAATGTGTGAGGATCTAGAGTCAGAAATTCAAAAGGGCAGAAATCATTCAGCATTTCTTAAGCTCAAGGAACTAAAGAACAAATTCAAACATCAAGTCCAGGAGGTATCAAAAGAAGATGGAAGGAATATACCGAGTCATTGTATCGAAAGGAATTGGCAGATACAGAAGAATTTAATGAAATAACATTTGAGCAAGAGCCTATGGTG
>NW_006399934.1:851106-853066 GCF_000299155.1 Elephantulus edwardii | reverse complement strand
ATGGGTGTGTCAGAGGCAATGCGATTGGCACAGGTAGAGCAGGGTTTAGGGCTGCTGTACATAGGGTCACTATGAGTTGCAAACGATTGGACAGCACATAACAACAACAAAACTTATTTAAATGAAAGAAAGATAGATACAAAAATGATATGGCTTTCAAACAGCATTTCAATGGGGAGGAAAAAAAAACCAACAAAAGACTTACCTAGGGAGTTGGCTGATGGTGCTAAAACACACACACACAAGAGAAACATGAAGTGAATTAGCATTTGAATTCCCAAGCTTCTGTACCAGGTTCAGTCCATAAAACCACTTCTCTAGAGTTACAGGCCAGGCCCAGGGAAACTGCCAATCTGATAGTGGGTCCTGGAAGCTACTCCTACACATTATCTTGTTTCTTTCCAACTTATATAAAGCTAAAATTTTATGGCCTCAGTATCCCTGTTTTAATCTCTCCCTCCCATCTTTCTCTTTTTTTCCCCTCTTCTCATCATTTATCTCTCAGTCATCCTTACATTTTTCTTCTGATTTTCTTCTAGAAGTTTGGAAACTTGTTTGTTATCATCCAACCCTTTTAAATCCACATTAGGAGACTTTACTGTGGCTATATGTACATTTTAAAGATATTTCCCTTTCCTCAAAGTATTTGCAAACTAGAGAAGTAGTGTTACTGAGAAGCAAGTTTTTGTTGAAAAACAAGAGAATACTTACTGAAATATCCTATGGATTCCTCTGAAAAGACACAAACAAACAAAAAAAATCAGTCTGATTTTTCTATTTTTGTAGGTTTAGTATCATTAAAGAGGATTATACAGTAAGTATCCTCAAATATCTAAATATGCAAGAAATTGGAGGGAACTCTGACAGCATAGACTGTAGGGAGTTGTGCTGCTAATTCAAAGATCACCAGCAGCTGAGAGGGAGAATGATGAGCAGTCAGAGACTCCCTTTGAAGGTCAGCTGAGTTGGTTCAGACTAACAGTAATGAGTTTGAGCAAGAAACTAAAGGTAGTTTGTGGCTAACCTTATGAGTTGCATGTCACGAAAATGCAGACTAAAATGAGCTAAAGTAAATATGTATATTAAGACGAAATAAACTCTGCCACCAGAACTCTCTAATATATGTTATGTGTTTAAATCGAACTAAGTTTTAAGTAAACTTCATGCACTTAAATAAATAAAAACATCCTTTTTAATATCTTCCTGTGAGAGGTGTTGCACAGTCTCAAACTGACCAGAAAATTTTCATTTTCATGTCTGTTAAGAATGGAATGAAAGACCAGTACCAGATGGTGCCCTCCAGTTTGGAGGTTTATGTGTGAAGCAGTTGTATTCTGGAGGCTAGGATAGTTTCATTTAGTTGAAACTCAGGTGTAAACTGTTGAGTTGTATTTTGTTTTGTTAACAATCATGTGTAAGCTGATTAGTTGCCTGGGTTTAGTCAACAATTAGCAGTGGCTGGAAACTTCTTGTTTAAGTCAATTAGGACCTGGTGGGTGGACCTTTGTATTTAAAAGTCAGTTGGGCAATTGTGCCTGCTGTTAATTATGTTTGGAAATAACATTGTTCTTAGTGGTATAACCCTTGTCTGTCAGTTTGGTGTGCTGAGATAACTTTGGGTTGCTGTGATACTGAACACTGAGCCACTGGTGTGTCAAATGCTGTAATAGTTACCCATGTTGGACAGGGTTTGATAGAGCTCTCATATTAAGACAGGCTTGGAAGCATTATTTGCATCCACTCTTGGAAGCATTATTTGCATCCAGGCCTTTAGAAACTCTATGAACATTAGAGAAATGAGAGATATTTTGTTAATAGGGTTGCTATTAATCATACACAACTTGATGGCACTCAATAACAACAATAACCAGGATACGCCAAGAAATTAGGAGGATAGCTATCTGGCCAACTGAATGGAAAAGATTCACATTTATTTCCATTCCCAGAGAAAGGTGATCCA
>NW_006399934.1:847435-849407 GCF_000299155.1 Elephantulus edwardii | reverse complement strand
AACTCATATTACACAACATGAGTGACCCTGGAGAACATTATGCTGAATGAAATATCTCAGTCATAAAAGGACAAGTACTACATAACATTACTTTTTAAAACAGGACTGATGTGGAGGTTGGGAGAAACTGATAAAAGAGGAAATAAATAATGAGCACAGTATTGGAACAGATAAAGGAAAGAACTGTTTAAATGAAATATATGATTAGTCATTATTTGTATGGTAACTGTCCAGAATAAGAGGCACATATCAAAGTAGACCAGGGAAGGGGTGTGGAGGGGAGGGAGGAAATTATGCAACAATGAATGAATATATTTTTTTTAAAGTGAACCGAATGAAAATTTGATTTTTATCTAAACTTTCATTTAAGTCCCAATTTCAAAACAAAAGGACTGCAGCTTTCAATATGGATTGCATCTTAGCATTAAAAAAAACACCAGGCCAATAAATAGGCAGAATCATGATAAATGGAGAAAAGATTGAGGTTGTTAATGATTTCATCTTACTTGGATCACAGTCAACAATCTTGGCACCAGCTGTCTAAAGACAATTTGCCTTAGAAAAATCTACTGTCAAAGACTTCTCCAGGCCATGGTCTTTTCAATTGCTTTCTACATATTTGAGAGCTAGACAATGAACAAGGATGATAGGAGAAGAATCGATGCCTTTGAATTGTGATTCTGGAGAAGAGTTTTGAACATGCCACAGCCTGCAAACAGGTAAGAGAACAGACAGGTATGTCCTGGAAAGGATAAAACCAGGGTAGCTCCTTGAAGACTAAGATTCTGAAGCTCCATGTCACATAATTTAGGCATGTTGTCAGGAGGGACCTGTCCTTGGAGAATGAAATCATGCTTAGAAGGGCGAAGAGTCAGCAAAGGAGAGGAAAACCCTAGATGAGATGGATTGACACAGTGACTGTGGCAATGGAGTCAGATGTGTCAGAGGCACTAAGGTTCGCTCAGGAGAGGGCAAGGTTCAGAGCCATTGTTCATAGGGTCACTGTGAGCTGTGATGGACTCAATGGAACATAGAAGCTACAAAATATGTCTCAACCTTGGCTAGATCATGATTCTCAGTATGCTTATTCTCAGTTTTGTAAATACTGACCACTATGATGTTAAAGAGGGATCCCTGGTGACCTAGTGGTAAGAAGCTGCACTACAATCCGTGGGGAGAAAGATGTACAATTTCCTCCTGTGTGAATAACTGCCTCTGAAAACCCACTAGAGAATCAGCTATGGATTTCTGAATTCGATGGTATCTAACAAAAACATGATGTTAATGAGGCAGAATTAGAAAAAATTACGTGATGATAAAGTTATTTCCTTTGATAGAATCTTATATGATCAGTCCTGATCTAATATAGGAAGTTTAGGGTGGATTTTTTTTGGAAGATGACCCTTAATTGGGTCATGATTGTGATCTGATGAAAGGAGAGTTTTTCTGGGTTATGGCCTGTAACTTTTTTTTTTCCCCAAGGGAAAGAAAAAGAAAGAAAAATTGAGTGGATCTGAAACTTGAGTACTACAAAAAAAAGAAGATCGAGGATGGAGTGCATACTTTTTTATCTTGCTTTTCTGTGCACCTTTAAGTTCTTCACATTGGAGAATCTTCTAGAATTGGCTAAATGAGGTGTTACATTGATTAATGTTACTGAGAAAATTTGTTTTCCAGGAAACAAAAGATGTCAATGGAGAAGCACTTCTCTTTGCCTATAACGTTTAATGGCACTGATCATACCCAATGTTACACATTTTTAAAATTTCTTTTCTTTTTTTTTTTTTTTTGTGGAAAAGTAAAAGAAAAGATTCTTTCATTGTTTTACAAACCCTCCCACAGGTCCCCTCCACCATGTAGCCATCGCTCTAGACTTCTGTCATGACAGAAATAGCTAGTCACATATCTCTTTTAAACAGTTTTCTCCCTCCTCTGTTTCAGTGCAGTATACATTATTGAACCCATCTTACTC
>NW_006399934.1:844323-846740 GCF_000299155.1 Elephantulus edwardii | reverse complement strand
CGTATTCTCTTAGCTACTTCCTGCTGAAAAGGGACGCTGTGGGTTTCAGGGTGAAGATCTTCTCTCACTACTCTAAAGGGCCCCTTATGGTTTGGGTGAAAGTTTGCAAAGCAAATTATCAATTATATTTTATGATGGATAAAGAAGATATTGAAGATGTTAACAGTTACAGCTTTCTTGGCTTCACAATCAACACTTAGTATCAGCAGTCAGAAAATCAAAAGATGAATTGCGTTAGGTAAATCTGATGCCAGGGACCTTTCCAGAGTACTGAGGAGCAACAATGTCAGTCTAGAGATGAAGGTGCACTCGATCAGGTCATGGTCTTTACAGGTACTTGCTCTACATCAGAGAGCTGTACACTGACTACAGAATTGATGCCTTCAAACTGTGGTGCTGGAGAAGTCTTGAACATACCATGGACCACCAAGAAAACAAATAGGTCTGTCTTGGAGAGGATGAAACCAAGTTTCTCCTTTGAGGCTAGGAATTTTAAGCTAACCTCTCACATACTTTGAGCATGTGTCCAGGAGGGACCAATGCTTGGAGAAGGACATCATGCTCAGAAGAGTGGCTGGACAAAGCAGGAGAGGAAAACCCCAGATGAGATGGATTGATACAGTAATTGGGACAATGGAGGTAGGTATATCAGTCACTGAGACTGGCTCAGAACAGGGCAGGCTTCCGAGCTGTTGTACATAGGATCTTTCTGAGTTGTAGGCGACTTAACAACACTTAACAACAACAACAAAAACATTTAATAATTTATATACATTTATGTTGTTGTGTGGCATCGAGTCCACCATAACTCATAGTTATCCTCTAACACCAGAACTTAGTCTTGTGCTGTAGAGTCGCAGGCGACTCATAGCGACTCTATGAATGAAAGTCCTGGACACCTCCTATATGACTTTGGTCCTTTCTCCAGGTCCATAGGGTTTCCAGAGGCAAGCTATTGTGGAAGTGGATGCCACTCCTGCTTCCAAACTTGTTTTAATCTGGGAGCTTCACCAAACACTGTCCCCCATGGGTAATCACTCTCGCATTTGACTCATCAGTGTCACAGTGTTCGGCTTCACTGTCCTACACCATTCTTAAAATCTCCATCACACTCAGGGCTATTGTTAGGGTGACTGTGTCAGTTCATCTTTTTAAAAAATAATTATCATGATTTTAGTTAAAGTTTAAAACGATTGGTTTTCATTTATTCATTCCTAGCCATTTCCCTTTCTATTCGTTCTCCAATTCATGTTGCAATGCTTTTCCTCCTCCATATTGTTGTCACACATATTCCTAATCATTTATTCTTTCACATTGTCCTTCTCTTCACTTATTCCAGTGCAATGTTCATTATCTATGCTTTCTTTTCCTGCTCTCCCATGCTCATGTACACATTCTATTTTTATAACAGTGGTCTAATGCAGTATTTGTCTGCTTATGACTGAGATATTTAACCCAGCATTATATCTTCCAGACTAATCCATGTTGTGTAGTGTTTTTTAAGAGACCATTGTTTTTCAATGCAGAGTGATATTTTATTGTGTGAATACACTACAGTTTCTCTATTTTTATTTGTTGACGGGCACTTTTGCTTCTTACATATCTTTGCTATTATGAAAAATATTGCAGTAAATATGGATGCACATACATCTGTTTGTGTCACAGTTCTGATTTCTTTAGGTTGTATTCCCAGTAGTGAGATAGCTGGGTCACATGGCATTTCTGTTTTCAACATTTTTTAGGAAGCAGCAAATTGCTTTCCACAGTTATTGTAACATTTTATATACCCACCAACAGTGTATGAGAGTTCAAATCTCTCCACATCTTTATCAGTACTTTTGTCCTGTTGAACTTTGCTATTTTTGATGGAGTGAGATGATAGGTCTTTGTTGTTTTGATTTGCACCTCTCATATAGCAAGTGATCCTGCGCAGTTTTTTCCATGTGTTTGTTAGCCATCTGACTTTCTTTGATGTTGAAGCATTTGTTCATATCTTCAGTCTCTTTTTGTGATTGGATTGTCTGCCTTTTTTGATTGATATGTATTCTATAAATTTTAGATATGAGTTTATTATCACATATGCATTGCCAAAGAATTTCTCCTAGTATATGAGCTTCCTTTCGACTCCACTGGAGAAGTTTTGATGTACACAAGGATTTTATTTTTAGAAGATCCCGTTAATCTATTTTGTTGTTTCCTGGTTGAAGGGTTTTGCTTATATTTGAAAGTTTATTCATGCAATACATTAGGGTTTCTAGATTTATTCCAACACATTCTGTAATTATCTTTGTTGTTTTTGGTTTTCCTCTAGGACTCTGATCCACTTTGAATTGATTTTTATGGATTCTGCATGGTGTGAAGACGCTCCAATTTTTCAGCAGATGGATGTTCAATTTTGCTAGCATCATTTGCTAAAA
>NW_006399934.1:841372-842298 GCF_000299155.1 Elephantulus edwardii | reverse complement strand
TTCCTCTTTACCTTTTTGAATTTCTCTAATTTTCTTCTTTTGACTTATTGTTCTTGCTAGAACTTCCAATAAAATAATGAATAGGAGTAGTGATAGTGGACACTTTTGCCTGGTCACTGTTTTCAGGGGGAATGCCTTTAGCATTTTGGCTGTTGCTTTAGAATATATGCTCTTAATTATGTGGCAGAAATTCCCCTGTATTCCTATCTTGTTGAGTATTCTTATCAGTAAAAGCTCTTGGATTTTGTCAAAAGTTTTTTCACATCATTTGAGTTGATCTTGTGGGTCTTGTCCTTTGTTTTATTTAAATGATTGATTACATTTGTTGTTTTTCTTATGTGGAATCATCCTTACATGCTTATTGTGAATTCCAGTTGGTCATGCTGTGTTATTTTGTTTGCCAATATTTTGTTAAAGATTTTTGTGTCTATGTTCATGAGCGATATTGGTCTACATTTTCCTTTTTTGGTGGTGTCTTTACCTGGTGTTGATATCAGGGTTGCGTTTGCTTCATGTGATGAATTTTTCTTTTTCTATTTTCTGAAAGCGTTTATGTTAAGTTGGTGACAACTCTTCCTGGAATATTTGGTAAAATTCACTGGTAAAACTATTTTGGCTAGTGATTATTTTATTGTTGTTGAGAAGTTTTTCTTTTATCAATTGCTCCATTTCTTCTTTTGTGATGATTCTGAGTGTTCTACTTCAATTTGTGTCAGTTTAGGTAGATTATGTCTTTCTAAATATTTGTGCATTTCCTCTAGATTTTTATAAAAGTTTCATGTTAAAGACTTTTGTTCATAGGGTCACTATGAATTGTCTACGACTCGATGACACTTAACAAAAATATAGTTTTCCATAATACTCTGTTCTTATTCTTTTTATTTCAGTTGGGGTTGTGTTTTGTTATTTGGGTTGTTTTTTTTTTT
>NW_006399934.1:825241-840192 GCF_000299155.1 Elephantulus edwardii | reverse complement strand
TTTCATTGATTATGCAAAGGCGTTTGACTGTGTGGATCATAACAAACTGTGGCTGACTCTGAGAAGAATGGGAATCCCAGAACACTTGATCATGCTAATGTGAAACCTATACTTGTGGTTTTTCAGAGTTGTGCTTGCAGTAGGGTCAGAGCTGGGGTCTCGGGGTCTCAGGGGTCTCAGGCCTTGCCCAAGGTCACCAGAGCTCAACATACATTTAGAAACATAAAATTACTTAAAATTCTTTCAGTGTAACAAAACTCTTTCTGCTTCCTCTGGAGTAACTAGTGTCTATTCCTCCTTTATTTTTATCTTCTGCCTGATATACTTTGTTTTGAGGTAAATACTGGGGTTGGTTTTGTTTTGGGTTTTTTTTCTCTTATTTGTCTTATTATTCCATAAAGCACTTTATTTACAGGCGTTACTTTTGTTCAATATGCCTGTTTACCATGCTCATTGTTCACAACAGTAAAAAGATGGGAAAAAAATCAAGTACTCATAAATGGATGAGTGTATAAACAAAGTAGGTAACCAAGGCCGTTGTTAACTTCACAAAAGTACATGTGTAGGGATTGAAATTTTTCAAATATATTCTTATTTTGTGTAATAGACACAGTGGACTCTTTTATTAACATTTATATTAAGATAATCACATTAAGTGGTTGGTATTGCTGAAGCCTGGGACATTAAATTTCTGTTGGGTTTTCAGATTACTTCTGTTAATTTATTGAAAAGTAGATAGAATAGCTACTAGTGAGAAAGAAGTTTCCTCATAGTAGAAAGTTAAATATATTTATCCAGATACTCTATAAACACTTCGTTTTCTTGTCTGAGTGCCATTGTAAGTTCTATAATCCCTCGAGTTATGGCATAAAGAAATATTGACTTTTTCTTTACTTCTACCTTATTCTCTAAGTATATTTCCTTTGATCATCATATTAACTATCTAGACAATTTAAGGGAAAAAAATTTAAAATTTATCATAAATTATTTTGTGCACTAATTTCTTAGAAATACAATAGATAATTTGTTTACCACTGTCCGATGAATAATAGCGTCGGAATCCTAAAAAAGAAGATGAAAACACAATGAAATTCTACTTTGATAACTTATGTCTACTTTATTTTCTTATTAGATGAGCATCTGCTAAGCTCTTCTCTTTATTTCTGAGAGTGAGAAGCTTTTGAGGAAAAGAAACAACAGAGTAAAGTTTCTGAATGTTTATCAAAATATAAATTTCATCAGCTAAGTAAGCCACTACTAGGAGATTTAACTACTTTCCCCAAATGTTTCCATTTGCCTTGAGTTCTATTTCAGAAAGGACGGGATAACAGATTCAATATCCCTTTGCTCCTTCTGTTGATCAGGACAGACATGTGAACCACAGAAGAATGAAAGGGGAAAAAAAAATACCAAAACCTCAAGTGTGGACATGGGCAGTAAGTAGATGTACCAAGCTACTTCCTCTTTTCTTTCATTAACTCTTGTTTATATGGATATGTGTTATTATATCTTGTGTGTGTGTGTGTGTGTGTGTGTGACAGAAAGAGACAGAGAAGAGAAAAAAGTGGCACGTATTTAATAAAACACAAGATAGAAGAAAGTTCAAAACTCATTGTCATTGACTTGAAACCGATTCATAGCGGACTCTCCAGGGTTTTTCCAAGCCTGTATCTCACAGAAGGCAATTATCTCTTTTTCTCCCATGAGACCACTGATGGATTGGAGCCACCTGAGGGATATGTCTTTCAGGTCAGCAGTGAAATGATTTGCAGATTACCAGGCCAGACTCACTAAAAATTAAATCAGTTAGGACCATTCACAGAAGACATATATGAAAAGAAGCTCAACAGTAACTAAGAGTAACTCATTTCTCTCATACAAAGTCAGCATTCTTAACTCCATTACACAGATAAACAGACAAGTAATTCAATCTTTTGTAAAAAGATTGTATGCCTCCTTAG
The DNA here is from genome assembly GCF_000299155.1 of Elephantulus edwardii. NCBI lineage: Eukaryota > Metazoa > Chordata > Mammalia > Macroscelidea > Macroscelididae > Elephantulus > Elephantulus edwardii. The sequence continues at coordinate 838,231 of NW_006399934.1, read as the reverse complement.
CCAGAGCATTGTAATACTAAACATCAGTGTCTTTATGATATATGAATTTTACATTCATGTTTTCCATGATAATGGAAACATTTACACAAACTTTCTCACATAAAATGCCTTTGTCTAAATAGTTTTCATATTCCAACATCAAATATTTCAGTCTGGTAGCTTTATTTTTTTCAATTTTCCCACTACTAGTTTCTGTGGCATTATATCCATTAATCCATTTTTAATAATGGTAATAATGGTTCTACTTTTCTGTAGAAAGCTGAACATAGAAATTCCGTATGACCCAGTTATTCCACTGCTTGGAATATACCCTGAGAAAATGAGAACTGAGGCACAGAGATTTGTACACCAGTGTTCATAGCAGCATTATTCACCATAACAAGAACATTGAAACAGCTAATGTCCAATCACAAACGAATGGATTGAGAAATTATGGTACATTCACACAATGCTATGCAGTACACAGGAGCAAAGATTTTGTAAATTAGTCTCTTAATAAAAAACCTGAAATTCAGTATAAAATTAATTGTCTAAGTCAGTCACAAAAGTCAAATACTTAATAAGACCACTATTATAAAAAACCTAGTCTTCATACAGAGAGAATCATTCTTAGATTGTTACCAGAGATGGGAAAGAAGGATAAGAGTAAAAAATTAATAAATGGATACATATTAAGGTGGGTGAAGGGAAAGGCATTATACACTAAGGGCATGATTGACACAATGCCACTAAAGAAAAGAAAGATACAAAAAGGTACAGAAAGATTAACGCAAATCAGAATTACAGGGAGAAAGTGGAAATAGTGCAATTGTGTAGTGGATGTTTAAATTAATGCCACAAAAAACGTGTATGAGTGGTTGAAAAAATGATTTATTTATAATCTTTCACTCAAAAAGTTTTGCTTAAAAGTTGTTTGTTTTAGTTATAGACAAATCAGAAGGTAGCTTGCAGAAAGAAGATGAATACTGTTGCTTTTGGTAACATCTGACTTCTTTACTGAAGAGAGTAGAATTCTTGCCTTTCACAGAGATTGTCATAGTTATGTAAGTCAGAACAGACTTAGAGCTGAACCTCCAGTGGGTTTTCAGAGGCAGTAAATCTCTTGGGATGTCACTGCCTGTCTTCCTCCTGCGGAACAGCTTGTGTCCAATTCAACTCTATTGCGGTCATCAATCACTGTCATTGGAGACTAACATATTGCTGGGAAATTGAACAGCATTTAGTGGAGTTTATAGGTCACAACAATTTAATTTCATTGTGCATGCAGTAACAATGAGTTGGGGGCCAAGTAGACAGCAGTTAACAACTTCACTAAGTGAATATTTGTAAATTTTTTTCCCCACACCAATTTTATTTTCTAAAAACTGCCCAATAATGTAAATTCTGCTCATCTATTTTATAGCTTGTGTTGGATATCAATCAGAATTACAGATGAAACTTATGTTCAGCAGAAAGAAACCCTATTTGATTCTGAGCCATTTTTACCATCTTTCCTGCCCTTAAGTCCATTGTTTCAGTCACTGTTCAATCCTTGTCTGTGATGATCTTCCACTCCCTATCTGATCCTCTACTTTTCCAAGCACGGTGTCCTTCTCAAAGATCTAGCCTAAAGCATGGGAGATGAGGTCTCATCCTCCTTGCTTCTAAGGAGTATACTGTCTACAGTTTTTTTTTTGTCTACACAAAGATATATCTGTCTGTTGTTTTAGTAACTAATAGTATATTTAACATTCTTCACTTAACACTACAATTCAAAAGTATGAGTTCTTTAATTTTCTTTGTTCATTGTGTAACTTTCACATGTATGTGGATCAGTTGAAAATACCAATGCTTGAATCAAGTGATTATCAATCTTTAAACTGATACACTTGCTCTTAAGAGTTCCTTGAGAGCAGATTTTCCTAATTCAACACAACATACTTGAATTATTAATTGCTGCTTCCACAAGTGTTGATTGTGGGTTCAAGAAAAAGGAAATTCTTGACAACTTGAATGATTTCTACATTTACCACAGTGTTGCCTTTTGGTCCAATTGTGAACATTTTTGTTTTCTTTGTGTTGAGATATAATTCATATGAAGGCTACATTCTTGGATCTTTTCCAGTAAGTGCTTCAAAGTGTTTTTTTATTTCAGCAAGAAAAATTTTATAATCTACATAACAAAGGTCATTCGTGAGTTTTCCTCCTGTAATTTTATAGTTACAAAGTATTTTTTTGATATAATTATAAACATTTAAGCATAATAATAACCTGTTATTTATGTATTTTACTCCAATTTTACAAATCTAGGTAATTGTTTCAGTTAATTAGGCTTTCTAAGATCTCAGAGTGAGGGAGCAGGAAATTAATTTTTTTTCCTTATAAAGAGGGGTTATATTTTCCTTTTCTGAGAAAAAAAAAATAAAATTCTTGAATGTGGTGTTGTGGTTGTTGTTATATGCCACTGAGTCAATTGCAACTCATAGTGAACTTATAAACAATGGATCTGAACTTTCCCCTATCCTGTGCTATCTTCCTCATCTCTAATATACTTAAGCCCATGACTGCAGTCATTGCGTCAGTCCATTTCATTGAGGATCTTCCTCGCTTTTGCTGAGCCTCCACCTTTCCCAGCATGATGAGTTTTCCAAGGAATGGCCCCTTATAACAGCATGCCCAAATTATGTGAGATAAGTTTTACCATCTTTACCTCTGAGTAGCACCCTGGTTGCACTTTCTTCAAGACATATTTATTTGTTTTTTGACAGTCTATGGGATATTCAGTATGTTTCTCCAACAAATAAAAAAACCCATCAATTCTTCTATCATCTTTATTCATTGTCCAACTTTCAGGTGCATAACAAGTGATTAAAAAGGCTATAATTTGAATCAGGCACACCTTATTCTTTAAATTGACACCTTTGCTTCTTAGCACTTTGGAGAGGTCCTTGACAGTAGGCTTTCCTAAGGCAATATGTCTTTCAATTTCTTGATTGTGGATCCAAGTAAGATGAAATAATTGATAATTTCAATTTCTCTACATCTATTATGATGTTGAGTTGTGGTGCTGGAGAAGAGTGTTGAGGGTACCATAGACTGCTGGGAAAACAAACAGATTCATCCCTGAGAGGGTTAAACAAGGCTGCTCCTTAGAGGAAAGGATTCTGAGACTCCGTCTAATATATTTTGTATATGTTATAAGGAGGGACCGGTCCTTAGAGAGGGACATCATGTTTGGTAGGGTGGAGGGACAGTGCAGGAGGGGAAGGCCCTCTATGAGGTGGATTGATTCAGTGACTGGGGTAATTGGGATGGGTGTGTCAGAGACAGTGCGATTGGCACAGTACAGAGCAGAATTTAGGGCTGTTGTACATCAAGTGGCTATGGGTCACAAGCGACTCGACGAGACATAACAACAACAACAACAACATGATGTTGTATATTGGCCCAGTGGTCAGGATTTTGGTTTTGTTGATATTGAAATGCAAACACCATATTAAAGACAATAGTCTTTGATCTTCTGCAGCAAGCATTTCGGTGTGTATATATGTGTATATTTTTGTGGTCATGGAGTTAATTTTGACTCACAGAAATTCCATATATACAGAAGAGAATCACTCCACAGTTTTCAAGGCTCTGTCTGACCTTTTCTTTAAAAAAAATTTTTTTATTATTTTGTGTGTGTGTGTGTGTGTGTACCATTAAATCGAATCTAACTGGTACAGGAGGAGATTGCCACTCCTCCAGCAGAGCATGTGGTGGATTCAAACCGCGTACCTCTGGGATGGCAGTGCAGCTTCTTGCAGCTAGGCCACCATAGCTCTTGGCTCTGACCTTTTAAAAAGAAGACTTTCAGGCTTATCTTCCAGTACACCCCTGAGTGGGTTTGACTCATCAACCTTTTGCTTTTGGTTTCTAGTCAAGTGCTTAACTGTTTACATCATACAGGGATATTTTTAACACACACACACGTACATATACATCTATCTATCTATACATGTATACACACACACACACACACACACACACACACTCATTGCTGTCAGGTCAGAACTGACTCATAGCTGAACTTTCAGTGGGTTTATCATGGCTGAAATCACTTGGGAGGATATTTTTTCCTCAGTGATCTGATGGGTTCAAGGATTTGAACCCTCAAAAAGGCACCACCTTTGGAGTAACAGTGCAACTCCCTAATACAGAATATACCACTATATCTCCAATGTACATATATGCATATGTGTATATATGTGGATATCTCATGTGAAACTATTGCCTATTTTTCTCCCTTGGAACTGGTGATATATTTGAACCTTTGAGTTATCAGTACAGCTCCCTATGAACTACCAAACTCATAGTGACCCTAGATAGAACTCTGCTCTATCCTGAGTCAATCTCACTGGCTCTGACACACCTTCCCTCCTTGCCCCAGTTACTATGTCAATCCATCCCATCTGGGGTCTTCTCCTTTGTTATTCCTCCATGTTTCCAAGCATGATATCCTTCTCCAAGTATTGGACCCTTCTGGCCATGTACTCAAAATACCTGAGATGCACTTTCAAAATTCTTGCCTCCAAGAAGCAGCCCAGTTTCCCCATTTCCAAGACAAATATGTTTGTTCTTTTGGCAGCCCATAGTATGTTCAATATTCTTCCTCAGCACCACAACTCAAAGGCTTGATTCTTCTTCTGTTATCTTTAGTCACTCATCAGTTCTCTGATGTATAGCAAGTAATCGTGAAGACAATCACTTGGACCAGATACACCTTAGTCTCTAAACTGACATCATTGCTCCTCAATACTCTGGAGAGGTCCCTGACAGCAGACTTTTCCAATGCAATTAATCTTTTGATTTCCTGGCTACTGGTACCAAGAATGTTGATTGTGGAGGCAGGTAAGCTATTAACAATCTCAGTCTCTTCTCCGTCTATCCTGATTCTGCTAATTGGCCCAGTGGTAAGAATCTTGGTTTTCTTGATGTTGAGCTTCAATTCATATTGCAGACTTCTGTTCTTGACGTTCTGTAGCATATATATTGCCATTACTGAGAGTGGACAGATTAAATTCCAGCTGATAATTAACTTATGTATGATAGAGTTCCCCATAGAATTTTCAAAACGTCCTTTTGGAAACATCACAGATTTGTCCTCCAGAGCACTTATGAGTGGGTTTGAGCTGTCAATCTTTTAACCATTAATTGAACATTTAATAATTTGTATTACTCAGGTATAAATGTATATGTGAATATGTATTTAGAGAGATAAATAGACAGATATTAAGACAGTAAAAATGTGCTTAGTTAAAACATCATGTGCTAAGAAAAATAAGACTCTTTTGTTCTCAAAAGAATGTATTCATTAATTCTATCTCTGGTGGTTTCTAGTTACCTCTGTCATCCTCGTATTCCAGAAGACCACCTAGAGGGAAAAAAGAGAACTTCATTACTTTATCTCTTGAATATTGTTGATTTATGCCATTGAGTCAGAACTGATTCATAGTTGACCCTCCAGTGTGTTTTCAGAGGCAGTAAATTACCCCAGAAGAGATTGCCTATCCTGTTGCTGCAGAGCAGTTGGTTGATTTGAACTGTGTGCCTTTGGGATTACAACACAGCTTCTTACTATTAGGCCACCAGACTTTCTCTTGAATATTGTTGTTCTTAGTACCATCAGGTGATACTCATCATGACCCAATGAACAATAGACCTGGAACTTGTCCTATGCTGTGCCATCCTCACAATCTTGGAAACACTTAAGCCCATTGCTGCAGTCACTCTGCCAATCCAACTAGTAGATCTTCCTCTCCTTCATTATCCCTCTACCTTTTCAAGCATAATGTCCCTCTCAAAGGAATAGCCTCTTCTAGCAACATGCCCAAAATATGTGAGAGGACATTTCATTATCCTTAGCTCCAGGGAACATTCTGGCTGTACCTTCTCCAAGACATATCTGTTTGTTCTTTTGGCAGTCCAAGGGATCTTCAGCATTCTTCTCTATCTCCATAGTTCAGACGCATAAATTCTTCTTTTATCATCTTTATTCATTGTCTGTGTCTTAGATACATATCAAGTGACCAGAAAAAATCATGGCCTGAATCAGGTGAACTTTAGCCCTAAAAACTGACATTGCTCCTCAATAATTTGGAGAATTCTCTGACTGCTGACTTTTCTAGTACAATATGTCTCCCAATTTCCTGACTGTGGACATCAAGAATGTTGACTGTAAATTCAAGTAATATAAAGTCATTCACAGTTTCAATCTTTTCTCCAACTATTATGATATTACTTATTGGTCCAGTGTAAAGAATTTTTGTCATCTTGACATTGAGGTGCAATCTCTTTTGAAGCCTGAAGTGTTTGATCTTCTGCAGCAAGTCCTTTGCGTCATCCTCATTTTTAGCAATCAAGATTGTGTCATCTGCATAGCGAAGGTTACTGAAAAGTTTTCCTCCAATCTTGATGCCATATTCTTCTTCATAGAGTCCAGCTTCTGGAATAATTTACTCAGCATACAGGTTGAATACGTGTGGTGAAAGGATACAAACCTGATGTACACTTTTCCCCCTCCTTTTGCCCCGACCTTTCTTAATTTAAAACCACGTAGTGTTTGCACAACAGCGTCTTGGTTCTTTTACTCTTCATGAATACATAATACTTTTTTAGCAAGCCTAAACTCTGTAGAGCCACCTTTCTCATGACTTCCTCACTTACATAGACTATCTTTTGAATCATTTGCTTTGTGCCAGGGAAGTCTGTTAGTTCCTTTCAACACTTTAAAATATATGCTGTTGATAAATAGATCTCTGAATGTAACTTTAGAATCACTCAAGCCCACCCCCTGTTTATTCATTCTGCCAAAATTCAGTTTGGTGCTCTCCACTTATCAGAAATCTTCAGTGTATTTCCCCCTGTAATTAATGCAACGTTGTACTATGCAATGTGTTAGAAATACAATGGAAAACTAGACAGATTTAGCCCCTCTTTTATGAACTGTTCTTACCATCTATCTTTTCATCATGAGCTTAATTACTTACTTTGTTCTGAACTGATTCTCGAGACTTCAGTATCTATGGAAAAAATAAACAAAGAACCATTTCTGTTAGCTATTTGTGAGAGGTGTTCGTCCCTTAGTCTCTATTCTAAGTTGTGTTCTTTACTTCCCAAATGACTTTCCTGATACATTACTGGTTTTTATCTCTGACACCATATTTATCCTTTATGTATTTATCCTATCACAATGCTTATCTTGAGGCTGACAGGAACTGAAGATGAAAAATAAGAAGGCAGTTCAACTGACTGGAAAAGAGTGGAGCAAAACAGAAAATCCTGTAGAGAGACCTTATGGCATACACACAGTCTATTGTTTACCTCAATTTCTGTTTATTGTCAAATATAATTTTGTATTTGTCTCTGTGTATCATCTCTTCCCATTAAGCAACTAAAATTTTCTAGTTATTTTCTTATAAAATTGGACTGTCTATTAGAATAGTGTCTTTTCTTGTTCTTTCATTTTTTTAATCAAGTAATTTTTTTTATTATCAGCAATCTGCATTATGCAGATGACACAACCTTGATTGCTGAAACTGAGGAGGACTTGAAGCGCTTGCTGCAGAGTGTTGAGGACTGCAGCCTCCAATATGGATTGAGGCCCAAGGTCAAGAAGACAAAGATTCTTACCACTGGACCAATTGGCAGCATCAGGATGGATGGTGAAGAGATTGAGATTGTTCACAGCTTTAGTTTGCTTGGCTCCACAGTCAACACTCTTGGCACCAGAAGCCAGGAAATTAAAAAAAATATTGCGATGGGAAAGTCTGCTGTTAGGGACCTTCCCAAAATTCCGAAGAGCAATGGTGTCACTCTGGAGACTAAGGTGTGTCTGATACAGGCCATGGCCTTTGCAATAACTTGTTAAACATCAGAGAGTTGGACAATCACTAGGGAGTATAGAAGGAGAATTGATGCCTTTGAGCTGTGGTATTGGAGAAGAGTATTGAGGGTACCATGGATTGCTAGGAAAACAGATTCATTCTTGAGAGGGTTAAACCGGGAAGCTCCTTGGAGGAAAGGATTCTGAGGCTTCATCTAAGATATTTTGGACATATTGTAAGGAGGGACCGGTCCTTGGAGAGGGACATCATTCTTGGTAGGATGGAGGGACAGCGCAGGAGGGGAAGGCCCTCTATGAGGTGGATTGATTCAGTGACTTGGGTAATCGGGATGGGTGTATCGGAGACAGCGCGATTGGCACAGGACAGAGCAGAGTTTAGGGCTGTTGTACATAGGGTCACTATGAGTTGCAAGTGACTCAATGGCACATAACAACAACAACAACAGTTTTTTTTTAAGCTCATTTTTCTTTAAAAATACCGTTATGGCTAAACTCAAGGTCTAATTTTTTTTAAAGGAGTAATATTGTTGTCAATATGAGCTCTGGGAGTTTACAAATTAGGGATAATCATTAATAGGTCAGGTATTTTTGATTCTCACTTTGAAATGGATTTTCAGAATACTGGTGAAGTCTGCCTTTCTCATTGGGAGAGGCAAATTCAGAGTGAGTCTCTCTAATGCGTCCTTTTTGTGTTAAGCAAGGAATCTCTATTTTTGGCTTACTGTTACTTACCATTTTGTTTGTGTCGTGCCCGTCTTGTTAGCAAAATAATCAGAATGGCAAGCCCCAGTAGAGTCAAGATGATTGCTAGAGTTATTTCTGAAAGAAAAACTCAACTGTAAGCCTGCTTATTTAGACTAAGCAATTATCAGGGACAACTTTTGGTCCCCTTTTACTCTCTTCAAGAGAGACCTATTCCCCCTTTCTCATCTTAATTCCTTTATTCTTTACCTTCTTCATCTTACTTTCCATTCTCATTTCTTAGATTTTATAATATTTGAGCAGACACTGATAACCTCAGGTGCTTGTTTAGAATTGGCAGACTGACTTCCCAGGAAGGCAAGGAAGAATCAATAGTATGCAAAGTCACTCGTGTCAGAACTTCCGCTTTCAATATTATCCCTTTAGACTGTCTAGATTTTCTGTTTCCATGCATATGTATTAGTATAGCTGCATGTGTATTAATAGTATTTATATATGTACACATATACATTTAATTTATATATCATTATAAAACATGTTAACATTTTTTTATGGGTAGAAAATAAAAATAATTCAAACCACTCTGACTGAAGAATGCTGACTGATAGTGGTCATACTATTGAAAGCCACAGCTGAGATCACAAATTACTTATCAGGTGGAAATATTTTTTTAATCATCACATTAAAACACCCATAATGTTAAAATGGATATTTGTGATGTTTGTTTCTGCAGTTACCAAGAGAAAGCATGTTAGTGCTACCTAACCTGTACTTGTATGAGTGAAAAATATTAATGAAATACTTTTCTATGGTCATGAAGAACAGATACATAAAGGCTTTGAGAGAAATAAAGGGGGAAAAATGAAGGTAGATGGAAAGAACAAAGGTGGGAAAAAGTGTGAGTCAACCATCAGTCCATTTGTGATAGTAAAAAATGCTGAAGAAATCCAACACTGAAAGGCTAAGAAAATCAGCTACACCAGGATTGATGTTACTACAAAGGAGGTATATAGTTAAATGTACCTCAAGATGCAAAACTCCATCTCCAACTGGGCCTAATTAGACACATGGCTACTGAATCTTTTTAGGGTTATGGTATATAAGAAGATTCTTTCACAGCTAGATTAACTTTCAGACATTTGATCATAGTCCATCACTAAAATGAAGAGTAAATACTCTGACCTCTGACACACAAGTCATAATCTGAACTGAATCATGAAATAACTCTTAACAGAAACAAGAAAACCAAATTATATGCTTGGATCAAGTGTATGGTAATTAGTACTCCCCTTTGGATGGTGTCTCAAAAACTTTACCTATAGGGAGCTAGAAAATGAATAATTCATTTGTGAGAAAATAGGAAGAAGTCATTACTTTTCCGATTTGAAGCAGCTTCTGAAGTGAATACTACAGGAAAGGCCTGAGGAATTTCCACAATATTCTTCTTGGAGGATGGTTAAACTCTTTGATATGTCCAAATCTTAAAAACTGAAGGAGCAATCATTATTATCACTTCAGAATCCTTTTTTACTATGAGTTATTTCCCACAGTTTCAGAAAAATCAATGAGAGTAAAAGAGATGGTACTAATTTTACAAATAAAGGCAGTGGTTATTTATTTTTTTTTAAAGGTAAAGTAGTTGTATTAAACTCCCCAAAGAGAAGACAATTGAAACAATAAGGTAAGAGAGTTGATTCATACCCAAGGCTGCCATTTTCCAGTAATGGTCTTCTGAGGGTCCGTGTCATCTGGATTTCTTTGTCAAAGAGAGATCAAGGCAAAAACCAACTCAAGCTCATTGTTTTCAGGTAGTATGAACTTGGGTGTCTGTGTTTGAGGCAGTAGGGGATTTGACAAGGATTCAGAATGTCACTGAAGAAATTGTGTGATTCAGACTGATCAGACTTAAGCAGACTATGGGAGTGTGATGTACGAAGGTTCTGGAATCTGTGTCTTAACAAAGAATTAGAACCTCAGGGAGTCAAGAGGAAATGAAAATGACCCCTAAGAGGTTAAGCAGAAACTTAGATTGGATGCTAGAAAGTTACTATACGTAGGCTCTGGAATAACTTCTCATTTTCTAGAGGTTTTAAGATCATAGATTGCGTTTCACTCACCTTTGTCACTTTTGAAACAGAATGTTTTCCACAGAATTGTTGTTGTTATGTGCCATCGAATCTTCTGTGACTCATAGCGATCCTAGTCAGCTCTGAAGTCTGCCCTGTCCTGAACCAGTCTCACTGACTCTGAGACATCTATCCCCATTGCCCACTCATTTACTGATTTAACCCATCTCATACAGTGTCTTCCTATCTTGTGATATCCCTTCACTCTTCCAAGAATGATATCTTTCTCCAAGGACTGGCACCTCCTGGCCATGGTGCCCAAAGTGTGTGAGACACAGCTTCAAAATCCTAGCATCCAAGGAGGAACTTGATTTTATCCTCTCCAAGAAAGACCTATTTTCTTGGCAATCCATGGTATGTTCAAGACTTCTCTAGCACCACAACTCAAAGGCATCAATTCTTCTTCTGTCATTCTTAGTCATTGTCCAGCTCTCTGGTGCATAGCAAGTAATTGTGAAGACCATTGTCTGGATCAGACACATCTTAGTGTCTAGACTGACATTGTTGCTTCTCAGTACTCTGGAGGGGTTCCTGACAGCAGATTTTCCCAGTGCAATTTGTCTTTGGATTTCCTGATTACTGGTACCAAGAAGGTAGATTGTGGAGCTGAGCAATCTGAAGTTGTAAGCAATCTCAATCTCTTCTTCATCTATTATGATGCTGCCAATTGGTCCAGTGGTGAGTGTCTTTCTTTTCTTCATGTTGAGCTTCAATCCATATTGCAGACTATAGTTATTGACCCTCTGCAGCAAGTGTTTCAGGTCCTCCTCAGTTTTAGCAAGCAAAACTGGATAATGCAGGTTGTTGACAGGTCTTTATCCAATCCTGATGCCACATTCCTCCTCATAAAGCCCAGCCTCCCAAATGATCTGTTCTGAATATAGATAGAAAAGTTATGGAGACAGGACACATCTTTCACATACTCCTCTCCTGATTTTGAATCATACAGTGTTTCCTTGTTCTGTTCTAAGGACTGCTTCCTACTCTGAGTATAGGTTTTGCATGAGCACAATCAAGTGTTCTGAGATTCCCATTCTCCTCAAAGTTAAACAGAATTTAGTGTGATCCAGTCAAGTGCTTCTACATAGTCAACAAAACACAGATAGACGTTCCTCTGGTACTCTGCTTTTGGCCAAGATCTATCTTATAATGGCAATAATGTCTCTAGAGCCATGACCTTTTCTAAACCCAGCTTTTATTTCTGGTAGTTTTCTGTCAATATACTGTTTCAGCTGTTTTTGGATAGTCTTTAGCAGGATTTTGCATGGGCGACTGGAACACAAAAGTTGGGAACAGGGAAGAAGGATCAGTGGCTGGAAAATACATGCTTGATGAGAGAAATGAGGCTGGAGATAGAATGATAAAGTTCTGCACATTCAATGATTTATTCATTGCAAATACCTTTTATAAGAAGCATAAACACAGGCTATACACATGGATCTCACCTGATGGAATAAATAAGAATCAAATAGATTACATTTGTGGAAAGACTCGGTAGAGAAGCTCAATATCAGCAGTGAAAACCAGACCGGGTGCTGACTGTGGGATAGACCACCACCTACTCATATGCAAGTTCAAGCTGAAGTTGAAGAAAATGACATCAAGCCCACGGGAACCAAAATTTGATCTTAAGACTATCCCACTCAAATTTCAAAACCATCTCAGGAACAGGTTTGAGGCCTTGAGCACCAATGAGCATAGGCCAAATGAGCTCTGGGAGGATATCAAGAAAATTGTCCATGAAGATAGCAAAAGAACATTACAAAGGCTGAAAAAGAAGAAAAGACCAAGATGGATGTCAGATGAGACTCTGAATATTGTATTAGGGTGCCGAGCAGCCGAAGCTAAAGGAAGAAACCAAGAAATCAAAGAGCTAAACAGAAAATTCAAAAGGCAGCCTGGGATGACAAAGCAAGATACTATAATGAAATGTGCAGAGAGTTAGAGTCAGAAATCAAAAGGGCTGAACTCACTCATCGTTACTTAAGTTGAAGGAGCTGAAAAACAAATTCAAGCCATGGGTGGCAATACTTAAGGATAATTTGGGTGGAATGTTAAATGATCCAGGAAGTATCAAGAGAAGATGGAAGAAGTACACAGAGTCACTGTATCAGAAGGAATTGGCTGACACAGAAGAATTTCATGAAATGACATATGAGCAAGAGCCTATGGTGATGAAGAAGGAGGTTCAAATTGCTCTGAAGGAATTGGCAAAAAACAAGGCTCCAGGAGTTGATGGCATACCAATAGACATATTTCAACAGACGGACACTGCCCTGGATGTGCTAAGTTGTGCCA
>NW_006399934.1:819795-820841 GCF_000299155.1 Elephantulus edwardii | reverse complement strand
CAGCGCAGGAGGGGAAGACCCTCTATGAGATGGATTGATTCAGTGACTGGGGTAATCGGGATGGGTGTGTTGGAGGCGGTGCGGTTGGCGCAGGCTAGAGCAGGGTTTAGGGCTGTTGTGCCTAGGGTCGCTATGAGTCGGAAACGACTAGACGGCACAGAATAACAACAGCAATGCATAGGTCATTTACAGTTCTTTATATTTATAATGTTTTGGTCATGTTGCAAGGAGAGACTGTGCTTGGAGGAGGACATCATGCTTGGGAGGGTGGAGGGCAGATATAGGAGGGGAAGGCCCTCTAGGAGGTGGATTGATTCAGTGACTGGGGTAATCGGGATGGGAGGGTCAGAGACCAGTGCGATTGGCACAGGACAGAGCAGAATTTAGGGCTGTTGTACGCAGGGTCACTGTGAGTCTCGAGCGAATCAATGGCACATAACAACAACAACAACATTAGTTGCAAACTTAAAATGTTCTCTTTATAGGGGAGGGCAACTTACTATGACAGGAGTCCTTTCTAGGGCTGTACAGTGGGAAAGCTTCTTTTTCTTAAAGTTCTTAAACTTCTCTTTGGACTGCAATGCAGCCTTATAGGAATCTCCCCTGACTGCTGCCCACTTCTTCTAAAGTTTTGATTGCCCTTGATAGAGCTTATCAGCACAGGAACCAGAGGCTACTTTCCCCTGGCAGGCAGCTGCACTTTGTCTACTTGGACGGAGGTTAAGGGGACAGGGCCTTGCCTCCTTCCACCTGTCCTCTCAGTTCCTATACACACTCTCATTTCTCATACGTAACGTGATGGGAATATCTCCAGCCTGTGCCCACATCTTACAAAGTTCGGAATTATCCTTGGTGGAGATGATGAGTGCAGGAACCAGAGACAACCTTCGTCTGGTAGTCAGCTACACTGTCTCTATCTGATGTGGAGTTGAGGGGGCATGGCCCTACCTGTTTTCAGCTACCCTTTCAGTTCTTACAAGTAGATTTGGGGCATCTATCCAGCTTGTGACTGCTTTTTATATATTTTTTTAGATTTATTATTAATT
>NW_006399934.1:817743-819390 GCF_000299155.1 Elephantulus edwardii | reverse complement strand
GTCCTCCAGGGTCACCCATTTTGAATACTATTGCATGAGTTCCTTGTTTTTCAATGCAGCATAGTATTCCATTGTGTGAATATACCACAGTTTCTCTATCCATTTGTTTGTTGATGGGCACTTAGATTGTTTCCAATTCCTTGCTATTGTGAACAAAGCCACGATAAACATGGGTGTGCAGTGCCTGCTTTTTAGAAAGTGTAGAATTGTCTGTGGTGGAGCTGATAAAAACAAAAGCCGGCAACCACCTCTACTGGCAGGCAGCTGCACTCTCTAAGTGGTATGTGGGTGGACCTTTTGCTTTCTTCATGGGTGATGGACTTGATGTCATCCTAGAACTCATCTAGTCTTCTTTAATTAGTGTTAAATGCATCAAATCTGTTCTTCAGATAATTTTTAATTCAGATGAGATAAAATGAAGATTTTGTTTTAGATCTTGTAAACAATTAAAAATTTTTCTCCAGATTTAATATGAACTTACATCTGAGTAAGGCTTGTTTTGTTTCACAGTTAGCCATGGCTATGTTATGACTGCTGATAATGAATTTTTCAGCTGTCTCTTTCCGTAGATATGGCCACTTTGATTCCTGTGTACTTGATCAGGTGAGGTTCACGTGTATAGAAGATGTTAATTAATGTTTTGTTTTTATTGCTCTGAGTTTTTTTTTAAAGTACTTACAGTGAATAAACCAAGGAACTTTTTATTTCATTCTATATTTCTTGTATAATCCAATCATGTTGTACCAGAGAGTTATTTAGCTTCCACATGGGAGGTTTTCTAAGCTTTACCCTGCTGTTGTTAATTTCTAGTTTTATGGCATTGTGTTCTAAGAAGATACTTTGTGGTATATCACTGTTTTTGAATTTGTTGAGGCTTGCTTTGTGTCCTAATATATGATTGATTCTGGAGAATATGCCATGTGCACTTAAGAAGAAAGTGAATTGAGTTTTAGTTGGGTGTAGTAACTTGAATACATCCACAATGTTGAGTTGGCTAATTGTATAGTTTAGATCTACTGCATCTTTGTTAAGTTTCTTTTGAGTTGGCCTCTCTTGTGGTGATGGTGTGTTGAAGTCTCCTACCTCTATTGTGGTATTAGATATTTCTTTCTTCAACTCTATTAACTGCTGTATTATGTATTTTTCACATGCAAGGAAGATTTTGCTGAAGATTATCCAGAAATGACTGGAATAGCACATTACCAGAGAACTGCCAGAAGTCCAGGCTGGGTTTAGAAAGGGTCTTGGTACTAGGAATATTGTAGTTAATGTTAGGTAGAGCTTGGCTGAAAGCAGAGGAAACACTGCATGGTTCAAAATTGGGAATGGCGTATGCCAGGGATGTGTCCTGTCTCCATACTTTTTCAACCTGTATGCAGAACAGATCATCCGGGATGCTGGGCTCTATGAGGAGAAATGTGGCATCAGGATTTGTGGAAGATCTATCAACAATCTGCGTTATGCAGGTTACACTACTCTTGCTTGCTGAAATGGAGGAGGACCTGAAGCACTTGCTGCAGAGGGTAAAGGACTGCAGCCTTTAATATGGATTGAGGCTTAATGTCAAGAAGACAAAGATTCTCACCACTGGACCAATTGGCAGCATCAGGATGGATGGTGAAGAGATTGAGATTGTTCACAGCTTTA
>NW_006399934.1:809209-816438 GCF_000299155.1 Elephantulus edwardii | reverse complement strand
CCATTGTCTTCTAGTGCACATAATTTATGCTGAGTAATCAGAATATATCCTAATTGTTTCCCCCTTGTAGATGACTCTCAGTTTTTCTCTCAGGGCTTTTAGTATTCTATCCTTATCTTTTAATTTGGAGAATTTGACCATGATATATCTTGATGTTTTTTCTTTTTGTGTTTAGTCACTGTGCTTCTTGAATGTAGATTTCCTCATTCTTCCTAATACCTGGGAAGTTTTCATTTAGTACTTCTTCCACAATTTTTTCACTCGCTCTCACAAATTTTTCACTTCCCTGTCACTCCCATGTTCTAGAATTATAATCATACATATTTTGTTCCTTTTGATGTCATGCCACATGATTCTAACTTTTTTTTATTGTCCTTATATCTCATCTCTGACTTTTCTTGTAATATGTTTTCAGTGAGGCTTTTATCTTCTAGATCACTGAATATCTGTTCCATCTCTTCAGTTTTACTCTTTTGTCTCAGCAGCATGTTGGACACTTCTGTAATTTTGGTCTTAATATCCTGGATTGCATTTTTATGCATTTCTTTCTTTTTTTTTTTTTTTACCCAATACTCTGTTAGCTGTCTTGTGATGATTTTTTAAATTCTTGTACCCATTTATCTATACTATCAATTCTTTCTTCCATCTTTTGCATTTTCTTCCTTAGCTGTTCAAGTTATTCCTCATCAATAGATTTCTTCTAGATTGCTGTCTCTAGGATATTTGCTCATTTAATGGCTTCCATTGTTTCTTCCATCATTTACATCTTCTTCAGGAGTTGTTCAAGTAATTCCACATCAACATATTTCTCCCGCCCACCCCCCCATTTTATGGTATCCATTCAGTCTGTTTTTTAAGAGAGGGTTTAATTCATTCTTTCTTTTTTTTTTATGATGACTGAGGCAGAATCATACTTTCTTGATATTATGTGAATCTTTTCTTAGTAAATGTTCTATTGTTGTAATTCTATTATGCCCAAGGGTATGGCAATGTTTTGTGAAAGACTTAAGTATTGGTGCTCTCCTCTCGTCTTCCCAAAATGGGAGGACTGCTGTCCTCCAGAAACTGTGGCTGCACCATTTGACCTTGAGAAACCTCATGTAATATAACTAGACAGCAGTGTTCAAGGACAAAACACCTCTTTTATACTCTGTGAGGTAGCTTACTGGCAGGTATTTGAATTCATTCTTGTACTAGTTGCAGGTGATGTCTTGATAGGATTGGTGATCTTCTTTATTTTTTTGGTGAGCAGGAGGCAGTGAAAGGGTGGTAGGTGTTCCCTCATTCAAAGGAGGTGAGCTGATCTCTCTATAGGGCTCCTCCCCACCCCAGGATCTGGTGGGGGTGTAAATCTCTCTTTTGCTGTGAAAGGAAACAGGTCAATATGGTGAGTGGGATGAGGAGGGTAGGTAGTAAGTGTTCATCTGTCCAAGGGGGGGATTGGTTGATCTTTTTGCAGAGCCCCACCCTATCTTGGAAGTTGTGGGGGGCTTTGCAAATCTCTCTCTCACCTGTGAAAGGAGACAAGCTAATAGAGTGGATGGGAGGTGGAGATTAGGTGGTGGGTGTTCCCTTGTCCAAGGAGGGTGAGCTAATCTCTCTTCAGGGCCTGCCCCATCCTAGGAGCTATTTGGGGCCATAAACCTTTCTCTCATCTGTGAAAAAAAACAGGTCAATATGGTGGACAGGAGGTGGAGGGTAGGCAGTGGGCATTCACCCATCCAAGGCTGGTGAACTTATCTTTCTGCAGGGCTCCATCCCATACTGGGATCTGGTGGGGGCAGGCTGTGAAAGGAAAAAAGCTAACATGGCAGGCAGGTGGCCAAAATAAATTCTTGATAATTTCATTATTTCCTGTTTATCATGATGTTGCTTTTTGGGTCAGTTCTGAAAATTTTGGGGGTTTTCACTATTTAAACATAGTAAACCACTAGAAATTGTTTTAAAAAACAATCACCCTAACTTAATTTAATTACACTTCTATATTACCAACAACTTTATTCATAGATGCATGATAAGACATCTACTGCACATATCTTCTGAGAACCAATAACAAACTTCATAAAAATCAATGTAAAAGAAAATTGTTGTTTAGTGCTGTTTAGTTGGAGCCAACTCAGAGCTGAACCACTAGTAGGTGTTTAGACGTAATAAATTGCACAGGAGGAAACTGTCCATCCTTCTTTTGTGGAGGTAGATTTCAACTATGTGCTTTTGGGTTTGCAGCACAACTAACTTCTTAGTACACTCAATTCTATATTTAAATTCTTCTTTCAAGAATATAAAAATTGTATGCTATTAATAAGAGCATAATGTCCTTCTCTAAGTCCTTGTCCCTCCTGGCCATGTGCCCAAAGTATGTGACAAAGTTTCAAAATCCTAGCCTTCAAGGAGAAACTTAGTTTCACCCTCTCCAAGACAGATTTACTTGTTTTCTTGGCAGTCTATGACATGTTCAAGACTCTTTTCTAGCACTGCAACTCAAAGGCATCATTTCTTCTATCATCCTTAGTCATCGTCTAGCTCTCTGATGCATAGCAAGTAATTATGAAGACCACGGCCTTAATTAGTCCTTGCAGAAGAACAGGATGCTTGGAAGGATGGAGGGACAATGCAGGAGAGGAAGGCCTTGGATGAGATGGAATGATACAGTAGCTGGGGTAATGAGGGTTGGTATCTCTGAGTCAATGAGACTGGCTCAAAATAGGGCAGGCTTCAGAGCTGTTGTACTTAGGCTCACTAAGTTGCAGGTGATTCAACTATGTTGTTGTTGTTGTTGTTGTTATTATTAAGTGCCTTCGAGTCTTAGGTGACTCATAGTGACTCTATGAACAAAAGAACTCAACACTTGTATAAATTTCATCATTTCTCTAGGTTTATAGGGTTTCCAAAGGCAAGCTATTTTGAAAGTGGATGCCACTCCTGCTTCCAAGCTTATTTTAATCAAGGAGCTCCACCTAACACTGTCCACCATGGGTGACCATTATCACATTTGACAAATCAGTATTACAGTGTTCAGCGTCACAACAACCACAAGTTACCTCTGTACAGCAAGTGGACAGACCAGGGCTATATGACTTAGAAGAATGTTTGAACAGAAACAATTAAAAACAGGCCCAAGGGCCACAGAATTTAAAAACCAGAGCATGGTTCAAACTCCATGAACTCCTTAGTTCCAAATTCCTCCATGATTATGCATTCTTATTGGCTCTCACCACCCAAAAGTGCCCATCTGGGAACATTCCACTGCTTCTTCAATCTCATCTCATTCTGATGCCACATGTTTCTTCATAAAGTCTTTATTGATTTGTCCACCATATAGACTGAGTCCACACGAGGGAAGGATACATATATAAACAGAAGAGGAACAAAGGCATTTCTATATAATTTCGTAATTTCTCCAAGTTTTTAGACTTTCCATAGGCATGTAGTTTAGGAAGTGGATGCTAGTCCTGTTTCCAAACCTGAATCATTCTGGGACTTCAACAAAAACTGTCCTGAGGCCCAGTTGTCCATCATTGCAGCAACTCTATTTCAGTAGAGCAAATAGAGAAAAAAAGGGGAAAAAAACCCCCAAAAATCCAAGCACACAATGCACACAGATCCTCAACCAAAACAACACCATTGAACAGAGTCCACCACTTCACCTAACTCCAAAATGGAGACAAAGGCCAGGCTTGATATGTTGCTGTTGTTGTTGTTAAGTGTCATCGAATGGTGACCATATAAACAAAAGACCCTAATCCTGTTCTATAAAAATTGTCCTCACTCTAAGTTCTTAGACTGTCCACAGGTATGTTTAGAAAGTGGATGCCACTCCTGCTTCCAAGCCTGTCTTAATCTGTGAGATCTACCAGACATTGCCAATGATGCATGACCATTATAGTAATTGATGCACCACTGGCATGTCGTTTAATATCAGAGGAATCCTAAGTTGCCTATGGACAGTGAAATGACGGAGAAGAACTGTACCACACAGGAAATGTTCATTTGAAATACAGTTAAATCAGGCCCACTCTCACTACCTACCAAGAGGCCAGAGCCATCTTCCATGGTGCATGAGAACTGGCCCTTTCCAAAATTCGAATGACTTGTTTAAAAAACCAAAACCAAAACCAAAACAAACCTCAGTTTCCACCCCCGTCTCTCAATGGCCCCAATGAGAGGTTCCTACCCCTCTCTCACCACCAACCAAAAGGCCAGAGCCATCTTCCATGATGCATAATAACTGCCCTTTCCACCATTCAAACTCAACTATACATAACAACAACAACAATGACATTTGCAAGAGGTAGTAAGTTTTAAAATTGGTTGCATATAGAGTACCTTGACAACAACATTTCTTTCTTTGTAAAACTTGCATGTCAAAAATTTAATATAATAAAGATGTTTCAGAAAAGCACCAGAACTGGAAATCACTGAGAGATGACAGAGTGGGAGAAGAATCAGGCCTGACAAAAATAACTATAGGCTAATACAAGACTTAGAGTGTCCTGTTTCTGATTTTGTTGATACTTTCTAGCATTTTTTCTGTTTACTAGTTCATTTACCTCTGTTCTGATCTTTATTTCCTTCCTTCAGAGTTAGTTTTATTTTTCTTTATAAAATTTTTATTTTATACTGGTTTACTTACAAAGTTCATGCACTTCATTTTTCACACCAGATCTTTCCCCATTCCTTTATCCACCCTCTCCCATTCATCAAATCGTGTGACCCTATGCCCCCCTCGCCCATCCTCATCCCTTTGCTTTTCCAGTTTTGGGTTTTTTTGCTCCTCCCCATTTGTTGAAGTTGTTGATTTTATTGATTTAATTTTTGTCTGTGTTCTCTTTTAGTTATGGCATTCATAGACATGAATTTCTCTTTGAAAATTGCATCTGCTCTAATCCAAAATATTTGATAGGGAACCTGGTGGTGAGTAGTCCATCAGGAATTGTACTGCTAAAGATGGGAAGGCTCCTCTCATGCAATTACAGCCTGGAAAAACCTGCTGGAGGGTTAGATTTTGACTTGATGACAATGAGTTATTTCAATTGACTAAAGGCTTTGAATATATGGTGCTTTTTTTTTCTACTTGTCTCTGGGTTTGTTTTTTTCTTTTAATAATTTTAATAAAGTTTGCAGAGACTTAAGGTTTCCAATAATTTATTGTTGCACTTTTCTCCCTGTCTACTCTCTTCCCCCCAATTCACTCCTCTCCTTGAAAAGTAAAACTCTCGTTGTTATGCAATTCCTCCCCCCAGTCCACTCCACTATACAGCCTTCACTCTGGACTTCTATAATGATAAGAATACTCATTCATATAACCTTTTTAAACAGCTTTATTTCTCATCTGTTTCAGTGCAATATACATCATTCTTTCCCTCCTTTTCTGTCTTCCCTCAACCCTAATGTCAGTCCATTTTACAACAGTGGTTCTATGTAATATTTGTCCTTTTGTGACTGAGATATTTCATTCAACATAATGTCCTCCAGGTTCATCTATTTTGCATAATATTTCATGAGTTCCTTTTTTAAATGCTGCATAGTATTCCATTGTATGAATATACCAGAACTTCTCTATCCATTTGTTTGTTGATGGGCACTTGTGTTGTTCCTAGCTCTTTGCTATTGTGAACAAAGCTGCAATAAACATGGGTGTGTAGTGTATGCATCTGCTTCAGTGGCAGTTATGGTTTCTTTAAGGTAAATTCCCAGTAGTGTAATTGCTGGGTCAAATGGTATTTCTATTTGCAACTTTTTGAGAAAGCAGTCTATGCTGGAGTGCTCTTTGGAGGCAAGAATGATGTGACTTTGCCTCAAATACTTTGGTCACATTGCTAAAGGGCTATTCCTTGGAGAGAAACATGATGCTAAAAAGGGTGGAGGGTCAGTGAAGGAGAGAAGACCCTCAAATAAATGAATTGACACAGTGACTACTGCAATGTGTTCTTGTGTGTCAGGAAGTATAAGGATGGCACGGGCCAGAATGGTGTTCAGATCTTTTGTCATGGGGTCACTATGTGTCATATTCTACTCGATGGCACTTAATAACAACAACATAGTTTTTAATAATATTCCAATATTATCTATTTAATATCATTTTGTTCCACTGTAATGTCACCTCTATAATTTTTTCATCAATTTATTAATGTCTTTTTGTTGTTGTTGTTGTTAAGTTCGCCAGTGGTTTGTCAATGTTACTAACCCTTTTCAAGAAACAGCTCCTGGTTTTGTTGATGGTTTCAGTTGTTTATCTGTTTTCTAGCTCATTGATTTCAGTTCTTATACTTACAATTTCTTTTTCTTTAGAGACAGTGGGATTATATTGATGTTCCTTTTCTGTTTGATGGAGGTGTTGGGTTAGATCATTAGTTTGCTTCTTTCCTCCTTTTTTAATGTGTTTGCCTATTGCTATTGCCCCTGAGGACTATCTTAACTGCATCTCATAGGTTTTGGTATGCTATGTTTTAATTTGTTTCAAGGCATTTTTTTGTTTAATTTTTTCCCCCCTATAATCCAGTTTTGTTCTTGCTGTTGATGATTGCCATCGAGTTGCGCACGAGTCATAACAACTCTATGAACAAAAGACCTGAGGTCTTTCTATAGCTATTGTTTTTCCAAGTTCATAGAGTTTCCAGATATATGTGGTTTAAGACGTGGATTTTGTTCTAACAGAGTATTATTTAGCTTCCACGTGAATGGTTTTATAAGCTTTATCCTCTTGTCATTAATTTGTAGTTTATTTGCATTGTGGCCTGAGAAGATACTTTATATTATTTTAATATTTTTAAATTTGTTGAGACTTGTTTTGTGTCCTAATACATGGTCAGTTCTGAAGGATATACTATGTGCACTTGAGAAGAAAGTACAAGTTAAAAATGTAAAGTTTTAGTTGGGTGCAGTCCTTGGAATAGATCCAAAAGCTGAAGTTGGCTGATTGTATAGTATAGGTCTTTTGTATCTTTGCTAAGTTTATTTTGAGTTGACCTATCCTTTGGTGAGAGTGGTTGTTAAAGTTTCCTACCATTACTATGTCTTTATTACTTTCTTTAATTCTGTCAAATGTTGTTTTATATATTTTTCAGGTCTATCATTTGGTGCATAGATGTTGACTAAGGCTATATCTTCTTGATCTACTGTGCCTTTAATCATTAAGGAGTGCCATTCCTTAACTTTTAAGGTGGTTTTCATCCTGAAGTCCAGGGATGCATCCTGTCTCCATACCTTTTCAACATGTATGCAGAGCA
>NW_006399934.1:783418-807164 GCF_000299155.1 Elephantulus edwardii | reverse complement strand
GCTTCGTCTGACATACTTTGGACATGTTGTAAGGAGAGACAGGTGTTTGGGGAGGGACATCATGCTGGGTAAAGTAGAAGGACAGCCCAGGAGGGGAAGACTCTCTTTGAGGTGGATTGATTCAGTGACTGGCGCAATCGGGATGGATGTGTCAGAGGCAATGAATTGGTACACGATAGAGCACGGTTTAGGGCTGTTGTACATAGGGTCGCTATGAATCGCAAATGACTCGACGGCACATAACAACAACAACAACAACAAACAACATGTCTTTTGTAGGCAACATATTTATTGGCTTTCAAAATATCCATTCTACTATTCTTTTTCTTTTAATTGGTGCATTTAGTTCATTCACAGTAAGTGTAATTATTGACAGACCAGGTTTTGTTGTTGACATTTTGTTGTGGTGTTTTTCCCTGTTGTTTCTGATTCCTATGGTACATCTACTTAATTTATGTCTCTGGGAAGGACTTCCCTTAGACTTTCTTGTAGTTAGTCTTGTTTTCACAAATTCCTTAAGTTCTTTATTTCCTGTAAATTACCAAATTTCTTCTTCATATATGACCGACAGCTTTGCTGGGTACAGGATTCTTGAGTGACAATTATTTCCTTTCAACTTTCTGTATATGCTGTCTTCTTGCTCTCATGATTTCTGTTGAGAAATTAGAATTTAATCTAATTGTTCCTCCTTTGTAGCTGACTGTTTTTTTTTCATGGTTCTAGTAACACTTCCACAATTTTCTCAGTGGTTTCTCTCTCTGGTGTTCTAGAATACTAATCATATGTATGTAGTTCCTTTGGATGCCATCCCACGTAATTCTAAGATTTTCTTTACATCTCATCTGTGGATTTTCTTCAAATATGTTTTAATTGGAGTTTTTGTCTTCCATATTATTGACTCTCTGTTTCATCTTTTCTGTTATATGTTCTTGTCCCTCCAACATGTTGAACAGTTCTGCCTCTTTGGTCTTAATATTTTGGATTACATTTTCATGCATAATATTCTGGATTATATTTTTATGCATTTTTGTTATTTCCTATCATGTGTTATGTGTACCCTCTCTGTTCTATAATGGTATTTTAAATTCTTGTACCTCTTTATCTATAAGTTCAATTCTTTATTACATCTTCCGCACTTATCTCTGTCTCTGGAGTATTTGCTTTCTTAATGGCTTACATTGTTTCTTCCATCATTTGCACCTTTTTCTGTAGATTTTCTAATAAATCTGCATCAATACATTTGTTCCCATTATCTGCCTCTCACTTTATTCTTTATTCACTTTATTTCTAGCTTCCATTGTTTCTTCCATCCTTTGTACCTTCTTCCATAGCTGTTCAAATTATTTCATATTAGTATGTATCTTTTGCCTTTATGACTCCGTGGTATTCATTGAGTCTTTGGTATGCTCTGGCTGTTTTAGAGAAGGTTTAATTTGTTTAGTCACAATGTTTGAATCTGCTTGTTGCTTTTTTGACATTATGTAAAGATTTTCTTGGTGTTAGGCCATTTCTATTGTGTCTGTGTATATATTTGATCTTATCTTTTTGTTTTTTATTAGTTAACAGCTTAAAAAGTTCAAACTATGGGATGGGCTACTCATTGTATTAGAAATCTTTTCTAGGAAAGTTCGCCTTTTCTAAATTTCTTCAGGTTCTCTCTGGTCTGTGTAGTCCTGCAGGAATCTTATTATAATCCTCTCTCCCACACTCTATTCTTCTCCTTTGTCTGAAGAGTGGTTCAAGACCAGGTGCTCTATCCAGGGAGGTTTGAAGGCAGCTATATCTATAGGACCTGGGCATGTCAGCTGAGGAAGTGAGTCTTTCCTCTGCTTAGAGCTCCCTAAGCAAAACTCTATTGTCCTCTTTGGTCCCTGGGATGGCCCCATAGTTGCGGAGATTTCCAAAGGGAGGAGACTTACTCCGGAGGATTTTCAGACCCTTCTCTCCTTTGTGCCTGAAAGTGTTAGCTCTGGGAAAATGTCTCACTTGATGATGTCTTTTTTATCTTATCATTTTTTTAAATTTTTTTTTTTTTAAATTTTTGCTTTCTTCATAATGTCATAATGGGACCAGAAAGAATATTTCAAGTATTTCTTTATTTAAAATCTGTATCCTTAATATGAACTTTGTAAGCATAAACATCAAAGATACAAATATATACAATGAAAAGTTATTTTCTCTTGTTCCTACCCTAGGTTAACATTCAAGAATTTAAACACCATATATGCAGTCACAGACTAGTCACTCATGTTTATAGAACATGTGATTATTTTCATTTATTGTGATCATGTGATTACATATTTGTATATGTGTTTATTTTTGTTTCTCTCTCTCTCCCTCTAATACAATTATATTAAAATATCGAACATACCATAATCAATATATTGAATATGCTTTTAGGAAGTCAATTTCTGATGCAGCTAAAAGGTTTAAAATACATTAGTCAAAGTCTAACTTGTCTAATTATAGACCATAATTCAGCAACAAGCAGATTAGATGATGTCCCTGGGCCAGGGATTTGTACAGGTGAGAGTTATTATCAGAATGTCTGCTTCACAATGAACAGAAAGTCAGGTTCCCTGAATCACGGGACCAAAGCCTTACAAAAGGCCTTAGAGGTCCATCAAAGGAACAATCATTAAAAGTATATATTTCAGATTTATCATTCATATTATAAAATAAGATACATTTACCCTCATATTCTAAGAAAATACACACCTTGCTTAGTTGATCTTTCAGGGTAAGCTGTGTTTCTGGAGAAGTGAGTGCCCAGTACTCATTTTTATAAAATCTGATGGCCCAGAAACCATTATCTGGTTTCATGACAATCCTCCCCTTCTTCATTACATTATCTCTACAAATCCCCAGATCCCAAGACATACTGTTGTCGACCTTTAGCTCCCAGTAGTGCCTCCCTGAATTGATGACCTGTTGACCCAGCACACAGGGAAGGGAATAAAATCTCTGTGGGTTATCAGGTGGACTGTTAGGGTTCTCTCCCCAGCATACAGATCTTCTATCTTCAGATAAGATGAGGTTATAATGGGCAGTGCATGGATCCAGAGTCACGTTCACTGCAAAGATAAAAATCTGCTGTGGTAGTCTGAATAATGCTGCCTCCAAGAAATAAATTTTCTTATTTTCAGAATCTGTGGTTATGTTATGTTGCATGATAAAAGGAATCATATGTGAATAAAGAAAGGATAGAGATATTATTTTGAATTATCCACTGTATTAATAACAAGGGCCTTTAGAAGAGGTAGGTTTCAGTATCAAAACCAGAAAGAGGAGGTGTAATGGGGGGCAAAGGGGAGAGTGAGACAACTTAAAGGTCACAGAGAAGAGGTCACAAGTCAATGAACAGAGTGGAATCTCTAGAAGCTCAAAAGAGAATGTTAATTTAGTTATCCCAGGAGTTTCAGAAGGAACTTGACTTTGCCAAAATGTTGATTTTAGACTTGTGGTTATCATGTAAGAAAATGTACTTCTGTTGTTTTAAGCTACTAAATGTATGAAAATTGGTAAAGCAAGTTGGTAACCAACAAGAAACAAACATCTATCTCCTGTAGCAACTTCCTTTGAAGCTGAACACGGATATAAGAACAGTCTGTTCCCACATGATTAGAGAATACTTACTAGCTTGAAAAAGTGCTTTCCTCCATTCTGAAAAGAAAAATAAAAAATAATCACATCCAATGTTTGAATTTCCTAAGAGATGAGGCAATTTATTTTTCCATATAATTTTTACTAATACCTCTTATTTATTCTGTTCAAAGTTTGTACCAAATTTTTCACTGAATTTTTTACTGAACATTCTCATAAGAATTTATTCCTCTAATCTTTATTTTTTATGTACAGATTACTAATTATTACCAAATATTCACTGAGATACAGTTATCCTTTCCTTGAACAAATAGGAAAACCCCCCTGACATTTAGGTGGAATCATGTGACTTTTTGTTGTTGTTGTTGTTGTTTTTAAGTGCCATCAAGTCCAGTGATCCTAGACTCATATTGACCCTGTAAATAACAAATCAGAATCCTGTCCAATCCTGTGGCTTCCTTATTATCTCTGATACACTTAAGTCCTTTGCTCTAATTACTTTGTCAATGTATCTTGATTAGATCTTCTCTTTCACTGACACTCCACCCTTCCAAGCACGATACTGAAACTGATGATTTTGTATTGCTTGGATCCACAATGAACATCCTTGGTACCAGTAGTCAGGACATAAGGAGACGTATTGCTTTGAGCAAGTCTACTGTCAGGAACTTCTCTGTGTTACTGAAGAGCAATGATATAACTTTGAAGCCTAATATCTGTCTAGTTCAGACTATTGTCTTTTAAATAATTTGCTATGCATCTGAGAGCTGAACAATAAATATGACAAAGGAAAAATTGATGCCTTTAAGTTGTGTTATAGGAGAAGAGTATTGAATATCCCATAGACTGTCAAAATAATAAATAGGTATCTGGAAAAGATGCCATTGCCATCCTCTTTAGAGGCAAAGATGGCAAAGTTCATCTTTTGTTTGTTATTGTTAGGTGCTGTCACATCAAGTATGATCACAGATGGACCACAGATGAACTCTCTCCTACCCCATTTCTTCCTCACAATCTCTGAAATGTGTTCAGACATGAATACATTCCTGTAGTCATTCTGTCAAGGCCTCTCTGATTGAAGGTCCCTTTTTCACTAACCCTTAACTTTTCAAAGCACAATGCCTTTCTCCAGGGAATAGCCTCATTTTGCAACATACTAAAAGTATTCGAGATGTATCTTTGTTTTTTTTTTGCCTCCAAGATACTCTGGCTGCACCTTCCCTGAGACATGTTTATTTTAGCCAACACATGGGAAATTTAGTATTCTTCTCCAACATCACAGCTCAAAGTCATAAATTCTTCTCTGTCACCCTAATTCCTTTCCCAGCTCTCAGATGCATAACAACTGACTGAAAAGATCATGGCCTGAATCATGTACACTTTAGTCCTCAAATGGATTTTACTGCTCTTAAAAATTTGGAGAAAATACTGACTGCAGCCTTTCCCAATCCAATATGTCCCTGGTTTCCTGACTGCTGATACCAACTGTGTTGATTGTGGATCCAAGAAAGATGAAGTTTGTTGACAGTTTCAATTTTTTTCTCCATTTATCATGATGTTGTCTATTGGCCTAGTGGTGAAAATTTTTATTTTATCAATGCTGAGATGCAATTCATATTGAAGGCTGTACTCTTTCTTTTTTTTTAATATTCTTTTATTTTTTAGGGAAAAGATTGGAAACAAATGAAATAAACATCAAGATTTAATAAAGTTGGGTAATTGGTCCATGACTATTTATTAATGCATTATTCAGGATTTGCTTCAATAACACTGTGCAACAATCAACATCAAATCTTTACAACAAAGACTTCTTATTCAGGCTCTTCAGGGATTACTTGAGATCAGTTGAACTATAGTCTGGGTTCAAGTCTGCTCCAGTATTTTCTCGGTCTGGATTCATAACTGCCTGTAATGTGCTATACTCACAGGGTGAACAACTATGCAAGAGGGAGAACCATGCCATGAATGCACCTTGAAATCTGCTGCTCACATCACCCCTGCTCACATTCTGCATGGCAAAACCCAATGCTAACGACATATGAGGAGAGGAGGATATTCCCTGGAATATGAGGAAATCCATCACAATTATAATCTATTTAGAATGTTTCAGTGAAATTAGAAAGGATTAAGATTCCTGTGACAAGCCTCCAGATACTGTTTCCCACTGGAATTACTTTTGGTTTTGACATCTCTACTCTTATGAACAATCATCAAACCGACTTTTAAACATTTGAAAAAGTCCAGATTTAAAAACTCAGTGGCAGTCTCTACCAAGATTTTGGGATTCCTGTTGGATAGTCTCAGATTAGATTGTTTGGTGGTTTTTGGTTTGGGTTTCCTGGGTTTTTTAGGTTTGTTTTTTTTATTTGTACTTTAAGAACCTCACTGCTTATATGGCTCTTAAGACAGACATACTATGTACAGCTGGTGATGTGGGGGAGATTTTAAAGTAGTCTTTGAGTAAACAAATAAGAGAAGACACAAATAAATTTGGTAGTAAAGTTTGTGATGAAAACCAGTCTTTAGTGAATTTCCATGGATAAATGAATATTATTTTCTAAATCTGGTAAAACAAATTTTTATAATATTTATAAATTGGTTTTCATACAATATTTTGTTTACATTGCATTTTATTCACATACATTGAGTTTTAGATAATCTTTCATTTATGTTGTGTTTCATACAATCATTCAGATTCATTGGTTTTTTGTATGATTACTATGATTTATGCCTATTATTATTCCATCTTTTCTTGAGTCCCCATTGAGTTTTTCCTATTCATTCACCACCACCACTAAATCACCCACTAAATTCTACTTTTATAGTGATTTCCACCATTCCCTTTCCCCCGACTCTGTTCCCTAGTTTCTCTTGCACTTCTAAGCATCTATACACATCCTACTGTCTATTTTTTATTATTACGATTATGGTCTTAAGCAGTGTTTGACCAAGTTTATTCACTCAGCAGAATGGTCTCTAGGATCTCCCATGTTATAGTTTGCAAAATCGTTGTTCCTTCGTGCTACATTTTTGGCTACTGTGAAAAATGCTGCTATGAACATAGGTGTACAGATCTCCATTCAAATTTCAATTTTAAATTCCCTGGGGAATATTTACAGAAGTGGGACAGCTGGGTCATATGGGATTTCTATGTTTATCTTTTTGAAGAAACACCAAACTGCCTTCCAGCGTGGTTGTACCATTTTACAATCCTACCAGCAGTGCATGAGAATTCCAATCATTCTACATTCTTTCCAATATTCATTACTTGCCCTGTTAAACTTTGCTACAGCTACTTGGGTGAGATGGTATCACATTATGGTTTTGATTCGCATCTCACGATTGCCAGTGATTTTGAACATTTCTTCGTTTCTGTTGGCCCTTTGAGTGTCTTCCTTTGTGAAAAATCTTTTCATGTGTTTGCCCATTACATTATTGGGTTCTCCGTCTTTTTCTTGTGGAAGACCTATAGTATTCCGTAAATTTTCATTATTCTACCCTTGTCTAAAATGGTATTTCCAAATGTTTTCCCCAGTCAGTAGGTTTTCTTTTTAATCTATTGGGAAAAGTTTTTGATGCACACAGGGACTTATTTTTTAGAAGGTCTTATTTGTTAATTTTGTCATTTCCTGGTTGCACATTTCTGACTATATTTGCAAGCCTATTTATGTCATAGGCTAGTGCTTCTAAGTTTGGTACTATTTTGTCCCTTATGATCCTTATGGTTTGAGGTTTATCCCTGGATATATGACCCACTTTAAGTTGATTTTTATGTATGGCATGAAATGTAGATATTGTTTCAGTGTCTGCAGGTTCACTTTTGCCAGCATCATTTGTTAAAGATATTTCTTGTTTTCTCATTTAATAGGTTTTGATTCTTTGTTGAATACCAATTGACTGTAGATATATGGCCTAGTTTCTAGGTTCTCAATTCTATTCCATTGTTCTATGTGTTTGTCATTGTACCTGTACTATGCTATTTTGGTTACTGTAGCTGTGTAGTAGGGTTTTTGTTCAGGATATGCTAAACTTCCCACTTAGTTTTTATTTTCCAGTAGAGCTTTGCTTGTTTAGTGTCTTTTTTCTTTCCAAATAAAATTATCCATTGCCTTTTCTATTTCTCTGAAAAATGGTATCCATATTGGGTTTATGTTCAACATGTAGGCTGTCTTTGATAGGATTGTCCTTTTCACTACATTGGGTCTTCCTAATATTTTTTCATTAATTGTAAAAAATGTTAAAGATTTTTTAAAAAGTTGTTACAGAACTTCTGAATGGAGAGGAAATCAGGGGATTATAAGATTAAGTGAACTGTTTTAGATTTGGGATTTT
This sequence comes from Elephantulus edwardii, assembly GCF_000299155.1. Taxonomy (NCBI): domain Eukaryota; kingdom Metazoa; phylum Chordata; class Mammalia; order Macroscelidea; family Macroscelididae; genus Elephantulus; species Elephantulus edwardii. The sequence goes on along the minus strand of NW_006399934.1, from coordinate 799,229 downwards.
AATAGTTTCTCGTAAGGTAGCACACAACAAACTTATTAAACTTTATCATCAAAATAACAAGAGGAAAATGATAAAAGACTTAATAAACACCACAACCACAGCAAGGAAGAAAATGCTAAAGAAACCAGAACCAAAGTGAATTGAACACAGAAAAGCCAAAGGAGTAAAGAAATTTACAACATCACAAAAATAAAGCACATCAAAATGACAAATCAGTAATTGTTGTTGCTGTTAGGTGCTATTGAGTCAAGTACAACCCATAGCAGCTCTATGAACATCATATCTAAACCCCGTCCTATCCTGCACCATACAGGTTTGTGCCCATTGCTGCAGTTACTGGATGCTGCAGTCAATTTATCTTGTTAAGGATCTATTTGTCCTTACCAACTCTCTACCTTTCCAAGTATGCTGTCCTTTTCTAAGAAAATGCCTCTTATAAAAATATGAATTAAATAAACCAGTTAAAAGAAAAATAGTAGCAGACTGGATAAGAAAATGTGGTCCATTAATATGCTGCCTATAAGACACATCTTATACTAAGGGGCAAATACAGGCTGAAAATCAAAGGGTGGAAAAATATATCAAGCAAATGAAAACTAAAAAAAAAGAACAAGAATGGATTAATAATTTCTAGTAAAATAGATTTCCAGGCACAATTTTAGATAAAGACAAGTGCTATACCACTTAAAAAAATGTTCTTTCCAAACACAAATGATTTTTAAATACAAAGGCTTGCCCACCAGGTCCTGATTGACTTAAACAAGAGGCTTCCAGCCTACAGCTGATTGTTAATTAAATCTAGGTGACCAATCAGCTTACACACAATTGTTAACAAAACAAAAACCAACCTAACAGTTTGCACCTCAGTTTCAACTAAATCAAGAGAATCTGCCCTTCAGAATCCAACTACTTCATACATGAGTCTCGTGTGCTTTACACATTAGGCATATACACCAAGAAAATCACAGCTGAGACATAAACAGATACATGTACACCTACGTTCGTGAAATTCACCAGCCGCTTTGTGGGAAAAAGATGAGCAATCTACTCCAATGCAATTTATTGTCTCTGAAAACTTGTTGAAGTGTCAGCTTTGAGTTGGTTCCATCTAGATCATACACAACAACAACATGTATCATATATTATTCACAATAGTGGGAAGATGGAAACAAATGTCTGCCAATTAACAAATGGATAGAGTGTTTGTGGTATATTCACACAGTAGAATACTATGCAGCATTAAAGAACAATGAAGAATTTGTAAAATATCATACAATATGGGAATGTCTAGAGGACTTTAGGCTGAGTCAAATAACTAGATCACAGATGGAGAAATTCTGTATAAGCTTGCCACTGTAAAAATAGTAGGGTAACTAGAACATGGATGGAAGAGTAGAAATAGAATTTACAGACAATGAACATTGTAAAGGATCAAGACAAGGGAAGATCAACCTGGGAAAAATCAATGAAAGGACAACAGGACTCTTGCAATTAGCAAATGTTGTTATTGTTGTCAGTGTTGTTGAGCCACTTGTGACTTACAGTGAACCCAATGTACAACAGCTCTGAAACTTGCTTTGTCCTGAGCCAACCTCATTTTCTCTGACACATCCACCCCCATAACCCCAGTCACTGAGTCAGTTTGTCTCATCTAGGGTCTTCCTCTCCTGCACTGTCCATCCACCCTCCCAAGCATGAGGTCCCTCTCTAAGAACTAGTCCCTCCTTGCAATATGCTCAAAGTATGTCAGATGGAGCTTCAGAATCCTTGCTTCTAAGGAGCAGCCTGGTTTCACCCTGTCCAGGACAAAAATCTGTTTGTTCTCCTAGCAGTCCTTGGTATATTCAATATTCTTCTCTAGCACCACAGCTCAAAGTCATCAATTCTCCTTCTATCATCCCTAGTCATTGTCCAGATTTCTGACACATATCAAGTAATTGTAAAGATCATGGGCTGGATCACATCTCCAATACCTCTATATGAAAAAGATAACAACCCAATCCATTTACACAAAACAGGCAGAAGACACAAACAGAGGTGGCCAAAGAAGACATTCAGATGACAAACAAACACATAATGAAACAGCCAAGATGATAAACTTATTGTTTTTTGTTAGGTGCCTTTGAGTTGACCATGACTCTTAGTAACCCTATGAACAACAGACCTGAACCTTACCCTATTCTGTGCTATCCTCATAACCACTGAAATTCTTGAGCCTATTGCTGCAGTCGCTGTAATAAATCTATCTCATTGAGGGTCTTCTCTTTTACCAACCCTTTCCAAGCATGATGTCCCTTTGCAACAAAAATTCTTTTCTAAGATCTTATCCAAAGCATGCAAAATGAAGCTTTATGATTCTCACCTATAAGGAACACTTTGCCTGCATTTTGTCCAAGACATAGCTGTTTTTTCTATTCAGTACTCTTTTCCACCATCACAACACAAAGTATCATTTCTTCTTCTGTCATCTGTAATAATTGTCTAGCTGCCAGATTCATAGCAAATAAGTAAAAACATTAAGGCCTGTATTTAAATTGATGTAGTTTCTCCTTAAATTTAAGAAAAGACTTTAGGAAAATACCTTGAAAAGACTTTTCCCATTAAATATGTGTTTTTTTTTTTAAATTTCCTCATTCTTGATACCAAGAGTGTTATATTGTGGATCAAAGTAAGATGAAATTATTGATAATTTCAATATTTTCTCCATCTATCATGATGTTATTTTTTGGACTAGTGATGACGATTTTCGTTATCTTGATGGTGAGATATAATCCATATCGAAGGCTGTAGCAAGCATTTCAATTCTTCCTCACTTTTAGCAAGAAAGGTTGTTTTACTGTTTGAAAAATGGATATTGTTGATGAATCTTCTTTAATACTGAAGCCACATTCTTGAATAGTTTCAAGTCTCTGGAATGATTAGCTCAGCAAATGGGTTGAATAGGTATGAAGAACAGATACAGCCCTGATGCACACCTTTCTTAATTTTAAACTATTCAGTGCTCCTTTGACAAGTTTGACATAGCTTGGTGAGTACATCTAGAGCAGTGTCTGCTTGTTGAAATATGTCAATTGGTATGCCATCAATGCCTGGGGCCTTCTTTTTTTGCCAATTCTTTCAGAGCAGCTTGAACTTCTTCCTTCCTCACCACAGGCTCTTGTTCATAAGCTGTTTAAGAAATTCTTCTGTGTCTGCCAATTACTTTTGGTACAATGACTCTATATATTCTTTTCATTTTCTTTTAATGTTTCCTGGATCATTTGATATTCTGCCCAAAACATCCTTAAGTACTGCAACTTGAGGCTTGAATTTGTTCTTCAGTTCAGCTTAAGATATGTTGAGTGAGTTTGTCTTCTTTGATTTTCTGACTCCAGCTCTTTGCATATTTCATTATAATACTTTAGTCTTCCTGTGCTGCCCTTTGAAATCTTCTGCTCAGCTTCTTAATATCTTGTTTTCTTCCCTTTTGGCTTTTCAGTGCTCTAGTGCAATATTTAGAGTTTCTTCTGATATCTATCTTGGTCTTTTCTTCCTCTTCTGTCTTGGTAAGTATCTTTTGCATTCTTCATGGATGATATTCTTGATATCCTCCCACAGCTCATCTGGTCTTCTCTCATTAGTGTTAAAGGTCTCAAACCTGTTCCTGAGATGGTTTTAAAATTCAGGAGGAATAGACTCAAGGCCAAATTTTGGTTCCCATAGATTTTATTTCATTTTCCTTAGCTTCAGCTTGAACTTGCATATGAGTAGTTGATGGTCTGTTCCACAATCAGCACCAGGCCTAGTTTCACAGCTGATACGGAGCTTCTTCAGTAATTCTTTCCACATATGTAATAGATCTGATTCCTATGCATACCATCAGGTGAAACCCATGTGTATAGCCTGCATTTATGTTTCTTATAAAACGTATCTGCAATCAAAATAAGTCTTTGATTGGGAAAAATTCTATCATTCTATCTCCAGCTTCATTTCTGTCACCAAGTCCATGTTTTCCAACTACAGGTTGAGATTGTTAACAACTTTAGTTTGCTTGGCTCCACAATCAATGCTCTTGGTATCAGCAGCCAGGAAATTAAAATATGAATTACATTGGGAAAATCTGCTTTCAGAGACCTCTTGAAAGTACTGAGGAGCAATGATTTCAGTCTGGATACTTAAGTGTGCCTGATCAGTCAATAATCTTTGCAATTACTTGCTATGCATCAGAGAGCTGGACAATAACTAGGGATGAAAGAAGGAGAATTGATGTCTTTGAACTGTGGTCATGGGGTAGAGTATTGAATATACCATGGATTGCTAGGCCAAAAAACAGGTTCGTCCTAGAGAGGCTGCTCCTTGGAGGCAAGGATTCTGAAGCTTTCATTTCTCAAAGTTCATAGAGTTTCCAGAGGCATGTTGTTTAGGAAGCAGATGCCACTCCTGCATTCAAACATGTCTTAATCTGGGAGTGCTATCAAACACTGTCCACCGTGGGTAACCATTACAGCATTCAACAACCCAATGGCACAGTATTCAGCATCATAGCAACTCCAGGTTACCTTAGTACAGCAAATTGACATACCAGTGTTGCAGCACTGAGAAGAATGTTCCTTTACATCATATTTACCCTAGGCCTGAAGGTCTAACCAACTTTTAGATACAAAGGCCCTCTAGGAGATGTTATTGACTCTTATTAAGAAGCTTAAATCAAAAGCAACCAAACATTCTATAGGCTTATCAAACAAAACAAGAGAGCCTTCCTTTCACAGTAGAATTGCTTCCCCTAGTCTCCCTTTCATCTGTTTTTGTTGTTAACTGTGTTTGAGTTGAGTATGACTCATAACAACTCTATGGAAAAAAATAAAAGACCTGACCCCTGTTCTATAACTATCATTCTATGTTCATAGTCTATGTTCATAGACTTTACAATGGTATGTGGTTTAGGAAATGAATGACACTCCTGCATCCAAACCTGAATCAAAATTGGAGCCACACCAAACACTGCCCATGATGAGTAACCATCATGGTGTTTAACACACCTATGGCAAGTATTCAGAATCACAGCAGCTCCAGATTATGTCAGAACAGTATAGATAGATCATTGCTGTACCACTTTAAAGAATATTCATCCCCAATATCAATTAACCCTCGTGGAGATGCGAGAAACCATCTTCCAGAGTCAAAACCAATTAACAGGAGCCTCTCCAAGCTGCAGATTTAGCTCCGTACTAAAGATTTAAACACATTTTAAAGACAGGAATTCCCAGACCACCAAATGCTGGCATTGTTATTGTTGTTATGTGTCATTGAGTCGCCTGAGACTCATAACGACCTTATGCACAACAGCCCTAAATCCTGCTCTGTGCTGTGCCAATCTTAGCATCTTCAACACATCTGTCCCCATTACCCTAGTTACTAAATAAATCCACCTCATCAAGGGTCTTCATCTCCTGTGCTGTCCCTTCACCCTCATAAGCATGACATCCCTCTCCAAGGAATTATCCTGCCTTGCAACACACACAAAGTATTTCAGACAAAGCTTCAGAATCCTTGCCTCCAAGGAGCAGCCTGTCTTTGCCCTCTCCAGGACGAACTTGTTTGTTCTCCTAGTAGTCCATGGTATATTCAAACTCTTCTCCAACACTACAGTTCAAGACATCAACTCTCCTATCATCCCTAGTCATTGTCCTGCTTTCTGATGCATAGCAAGTAATTGCAAAGACCATGGTCTGTATCAGGTGCACCTTAGTCTCCAGACTGACATAATTTCTCTTCAGTACTTTGGAGAGGTCTCTGACAACAGATTTTACCAATGCAATACATCTTTTAATTTCCTGGCTACTGGTACAAAAAGTGTTGATTGTTGAGACAAGCAAACTAAAGCCGTTAAGAATCTCAGTCTCATCACCATCCATCCTGATGCTGCCAATCAGCCCAGTGGTGAGAATCTTTGTTTTCTTGATATTGAGCTTCAATCCATATTGAAGGCTGTAGTCCCTGGCCTTGTGAAGCAAGCACTTCAGATCCTCCTTAGTTTCAGCAAGCAGGGTTGTGTCATCTGCATAATGCAGATTGTGGATGAGTCTACCTTCAGTCCTGATGCCACATTTCTCATCATAGAGCCCAGCCTCCTGGATAATCTGTTCCGCATATAGATTGATAAAATATGGAGATAGGACACATCCTTGACACACAGCCTTCCCAATTTTGAATTTTGAACCATGTAATATTTCCTTGCTCTGTTCTGATGACTGCCTCCTGGTCCAAGTACAGGTTTCGCATAAGCACAGTTAAGAATTCTGTGATTCCCATTCTTCTCAGAGGAGTTAGCCACAGTTTGGGTAATCTAAATTAATTTTGGAGGTTCTGATCAAGTTAGGTAAAATTAGTTGAAGGAGACTAGCATTTTAGAGGCCTAAAACCTTTACTGTGATGTCAAGCTATTGACTGTTAAACCTTTACATTAGACAGGTAGAGCTCTGATAGTAGAGCTGTGGTGAAGACCTTAGCTACCATAGGGACAGGATTTGACTGTCCTAGTAAAAATGAAATACAGCTAGTGCAGAGTCTTGGGGTGCCTCCAAACAGGATAATCTATGCAAATCTATGTAAACAAGTATCTGGAATTAAGTATACTGCCAATAATGGAGTTCAGATGATGACTTTTGATAGTAAAGTCAAGCTGATTAAATTTTCCAGGGCACATGCAAAGGCAAATTGGTTTTGTAGATTGCCTCTGAGGAGTCCAAAGTGGTTTGTTGCCTTAGTGTTAAATTTGGTGCCACACTCAAAACCAGCAGCATTGTTTTAGACCAAGCTAAAAAACTCAATATTGGTGTCATTGGTGTCAACTTCCCTGTGGGAAGTGGCTCTACCAACCCAGAGACCTTTGTACAAGCACTATCTGATGCCCATTGTGTGTTTGACATGGGAGTTAAGCCTGATTTTAACATGCATCTGCTTGATATTAGTTGTGGCGCTCTTGGACCTGAGGATGTAAAGCTTAAATTTGAAGATATCACCAGTATAATCAGTCCAGCAGTGGACAAGCATTTTTCATCAGACTGTGACACAAAAATCATAGCTGTGCCAGGCAGATACTATGTTGCATCAGTTTTCACCCTTGCTGTTAATATCATTGCCAAGATACTTGTATTAAGAGAACAGAGGGGCTCTGATGATGAAGATGAATAGAGTGAACAAACCTTTAAATATTATGTGAATGATAGGGTAAATAGCTCATTTAATTGCATCCTTTATTATCATGCACGTGTAAAGCCCCTATTGCAAAAGAAACCCAAGCTAGATGAGAAGTATTACTCATCCAGCATCTGGGGACCAAGATGAGATGGTCTGGATCAGATTCTTGAGTGCTGTAACCTTCCAGAAATGCATGTGAGTGAATAGACGTTGTTTGAAAACATGGATACTTACCATTCTCTGTTTGCATTTTGTTTGTTGAACAAAAAAGGAAATACACATTAGAAATCAATTCAAGCAGGTGTACAATAAAGCAAGCAAGATTCAGGCAAATTCAAGGAACCATGAGGAAGATGTTTTGGGCCCTTTGATGTAGAGGCATTGAGGACTTCTACTTTCATGCAGATTACTTTAAATGTTTGCTTTGTGCCCAGCAGAGGAGAAACTTTTCTCAAAGTTTAGCAAATATGGGAAGACCAAGAAAATGAAAATTCACCAAAGTATAGATTGAAGAAAAATGTCAGATGAATTGGATCCTAGGAGAAGTAATGATTATTACTCCTCAATAATGCTTCCCAGATTTTGACAACATGGCCTTTGTATTGTATACAACTGTGTGTTCCTAAACTGTGTGTTCTTATCAAGAGGCTCAAGATGCAAAACGCATTATATTGTTCCTTCACATTCTGTGGAAACAAGCATAAATCAACAGTGATTAATTTTATAAAACATAATGTACATGAGTGATTATATGAAACAGAACATGAGTGAAGGAATGTTTGAAACACAATGTACATGAAGAAAACAAAATGTGTATGAATTTTGTATGTAAACGAAATAAAAAAAATGGAAAATGCACAAGTATAATGACAAGTTTTCAGTAATAAAACTACGTTCAGGGTAAAATATTTTCCTACATGAAACCAAGATTTGAACATCATGGCCTGAGTACAGAAAACGGTTAACTTGCTGAGCTGTTTGACAGTAGTTGACTTCACTGAGAAGATCTGAGGTTGGAATTCACTGCAGGGTACTCAGATGAAAGACCTGGTGATATATTGCCAAAAATCACTAAGGAGCAAAGTTGTATTCTAACACACATGGGGGAAACAATGAATTGGGGTCAATTCCAAGGATGGGTATCTAAAATGATTTTTTTTTTAAAAACCAAAATTCTCCACTCATCACATTCTTAAACATTGTTTATGTTAAGAAACATAAACAAAAAGAAGTGATTATTTTGGAAAAAATAATTTAGCAACACCTTATGAAATTGTTTTCCTAGTTGGAAACTGTCTTCTTGTTAAATGCTTTGTGCATTTAACACCCTCAAATCCTTTAAAAAGTAGTTTGGAAAGTCACTTTACTTTTTTTTCCTTGCAAAAACACAATAAAATATAAAGTTGAACTTACTGCTGTCACTCTTCAATTTATATGAAAAATACAATAAGTTGTATAATAAAATATTATTAAAGAAAGTGAATTTCATAGTAGAAAACACCATTATAGAAAATTGTGAAATGATTTTATTATTGTGTTAATTAGTCACATTTTTCCCAGTGATTCTCAATAATAGGGTTTACAATAATAAGTAATCAGGGTGAAAAAGGGTTTCTAAACTGTGGGAGATGTACATCTATGTGAAATAAAAAGAAAGAAAAAATATGTTTTTCATTATCTTTTTCAAACCAATTCATTTAATCATTGGAATAATGACTGCAATATGTGCAATTATCTATAGCTGTTAATACCAGCAATTTATTAATGATGATTAGTAGGTTCAACCCATCCAGGTTAACATAACTAAGGTTATTTGAACAGAAATAGTGTACACTAAAGCCAAGATGTATTTTCTTGGATTGTATTTGTTTGCACATAATCAAGGACAAGGGTAATTCATGTTTCTGTGGCATTCAGTATTCTGAGTAAGAGACAGAATCTCACTAAAAACACTTGCTGTAGTTAAGTAAAAGAAATGGACTGCAATTAATTTACTAAGGAGGATTAATAATTTCTGTGTGATACCAAAATATTGTTGGCCATATTTCCAGATGACATTGGTGTGTTTTCTCTTTCAAGATTAATGTGTATGTGTAAAAGAAAAGGAGATTCTCACCATTTTGTAATATCACTTTCTCTGTAAAAGGGAAAAGAAAAAAATGAGGCTCAATTAGAATAAATCAAATGAAAAGAACACAAGAAATAACAGAGATTCAAGTAAAGTCAGTATAAAGTGCTTTGGACTTCTGATGACAAGACTTATCAAAAGTACATGGCACAGTACTGAAAGCTTTGTATCCAAAGTAAGAGAAACATCTATTAAAGAATAGAGTGGAAAGTCTGGCATTGTAAGCAGGAGGAAAATCCCCTGGTGCAATTTGAATTTAAAATAACCAAGTGATACGGTAGATTGGCTTTCCATGAGGAATAATATTTATTTCTCCTATAAAATATTAACAGAGTATTTCTTGATACTCTTGGTTTCATATAGTCTAAACCAGGGCTTTCTTATTTTATGTGAGAATTCAGTTGAAAAACCTTACCATATTCTTCCTTAATTTTTTCTGCAAACAAGTAGGAAATACACTCATTAAAGAAAGTAAATGGTACAATTGAACAAAGAAAAATCACAGACATTCTTTGACATTATCATTCAATGGGAATCAGCTCTTCTGACTGACACTTGTGTAGACTGTGGTTGTAAATTACAAGGGAGGTGAGATCCCTTTTTTTTTTTTTTTGCTGTAGAGCTGCTGGTGGATTGAAACCTCAGAGAGGTGCATTTCGTGGGTTAGAATTTACAATATCACACACAGTATGTAACATTTTTCCTTCAGAATTGTTTCAATAGGATGAACTGGAAATTGGCATATGGTTAACTGTACATTCTGAGGCTGGAAGTTCAAATTCATTGAGATAAGAATATGAAGAAAAAGTTGTTAAGTCCCTGCAAAAACTGTACCACTGAAAATATTAAGGATCACGGCAGTACTCTGACTCTCATAGGGTCAGTCTTCAGTCAGAGGTTCCACAATTTGTAAGCAATGACATTAATTCTCTATTTTCAAAGGATGCAAACCATTGTGTCAATCATTTTCCAAAATATTCTACAACAATTAACATGAGCCTGTGGCTTTGTTAAAACATTTTAGCAAGACTGTTGTCTTTGTTCAATTCATTTTGTTCTTAGGAAATGGTTTTCTTGATCATTTGTAAGGGATGTAAAGGGCCAATCCTCTATATATGTAAGGTAAACATGCAAATTTACTTCAAAAAGTAGTTTGTAAAGCCAGTATCACTGGCTTTTGGTGTTATATTCCAAAATGAAGTAAGTCCAACTTACTAATGCCAGTCTTCAATTTATCTGAAAAACAAAGTAGGACATATTTTATAATAGAAAATAAGAAAATGATTTCAGAAAAATATGAATTATCCACATATTTCACAAGAATTGATTCCCATAGCAAGGTTCACTATTATAATGGATTCAGGTTGAAAATATTTTGAAGCTTATCTGTGATATACAACTATGACAAATTCAATATAAAAGAAAAATTATAACTTGTTTTCCACTGCATTTGAGATGGCTAGGTTGGCACAGGATAGAACAGCATTTAGAGCTCTTGTACATAGGGTCGCTATAAGTCACAAGCGACTCGATGACACATAACAACAACAACAAACCAACACACTTCTTTGATCATTGAGATGACCTAGGATATGAATACTTTTATATAACTGTTAATATCAGAAGTTTATCACTGAAGATTTATATATTCAAACCACCTAGCAAAGTGTATCTGAGATTGTCAGAATAGACAACTTTTGTTAGTATATAATGTTCCCTAAAGTGAATTGCATTTATTGGATTAAATTTGTTTTTAATGGATGTATAATAGAAATTGATCTTTATATTTTTTTTTGCTTAACAAATAGAAACTCATGAAAGGGTTTTGTTAAGTAGAAAAAAATATTTACTGTGACTTACTATGCAGCAAATAATTTCTGTTAGGTTTGCTATGCCTTTCATTTATAATCTGTGTATGTTGAAGAATACTACCCTGCATTGGGAAACAAGGAATTCATGCAATATTATTCAAAATGGGTGACCCTGGAGGGCATTATGGTGAGTGAAATATCTCAGTCACAAAAGGACAAATACTCTATAATGCCACTGTTGTAGAATGAGGCTGACATCTGGGTGGGGGTCAGACTGAGAAAGACTGGATAAATTATGTTTACTGCATTGAAGCTGATGAGGGAGAGAATAGTTTAAAAGTAATATTTTTTAGGGCGTTATTGATTATCATAAGAGTTCGGAATGAGGGTTGCAAGGTGGAATATTTTCGCGGTGGGGGTGGGGGGGGATTGCGTACCAATGAAGGAGTTTTTCTTTTGCTTTTCAAAGAGAGGAGGGAACTGGCAGTGGGGGTGGGGTGGGCGGGGAGAAAAGGGCAACAATTAATGAATGGAATGTCAAAATCTCTGTAGCTGTTCATTGAAATTAATAATAATAATAAAAAAGAACTTGAAGAGATGCAGGGATAATAGATTTAGATCAGTAATAAATAATGATATTAAATACACTGTATATAAATTATTATCTAAAATAAGTACACAGAAAAAAGAGCAACGATTGCTTATATGCAATGACAAAAAAAATTATTGTTCTAATCAGAAAAAAGGACAAATAAAAAATAAATCAAAATAAGAAAAAAAAAGATTCTCACCATTTTCTATGAGCATGTTTTCTGTAAGAGGGAAAAAAGTGGTCTCAGAATGAGTAAAAGGGAAGATTTTATATATATATACACACACACACACACACACACAGACACACACACAGAGATTCAAGTAAATTCAGGGCAAAGTGCCTTGGACACCTGAGTACAAGACACTCAGGATCTACTCTCTAACAGATTCCCCTAAGCTTTTATAAATGGTAGGAAAGAAAGTAAAAAGGGAAAGACTAGCAATTGATGCATGGTAACTAGGAAGAAAATCCACTATGACAAAGTATTGATAGTCTCGCCTTTACATAGTCTAAACTTAGGTGTCTTAAATTCTTTTCTTTATAAATTGATAACCCCCCCAAATTACCATATTTCCTTTATTATCACTGAAAACAAGCCAGGGTAATCATCATTAAAGAAAGTAATAAAACAAGGAAACATCACAGACAATTTCAGTATTGTTATCACTGGGTAAATACAAACAATCTCAGAATCATTATAATTGAGTAGGAAGCAACTTGTGACTGATCCTTCAGTCGTTTTTCTGAAGGTGTAAATTGCAAAGGAGGACAGTACCCATTTTTCACTTGGGGCCCTACTGGTGGATTAGATCCCACGGAGATATACATCCTGTGGGTTAGCAAGTCATAACATGGCAGAACATGAAGTAAACTTTTTCCTACTAAGTCAAGATTCGAGTAGGGTGGCTTTGAAACTAGAATACGGTTAAATGGCTCAACTGTTCATTCATAGACTAGAGGTTGGAATCCATGGAGAGAAGACTAGAAAGACCTGGTAACCAAATTCCCAAAATACACCCCCTGAAAATGCTGAGGAGCACAGTACTACTCTTTCATAGGGTCTGTCCTGCGTCAGAGAATTCCAAGACCATGTGATTTATATCATTCATATAAAGTGTTATTATTTTGCTGCTTTTTGCCTTCTTATTATTCTCTTTGTAAATTATGGCTTTAAACTCATTACTCACTTCATCTCAAGTTATCTGAACTCCTTTTTTGGAGAATAGAATTCCAATATATGATCTTAGATTCCATACATAGTTCATAGGGTCCTACCACTTACCATCATTTTTCACCACAGATTTTGTTTTGTTCCCCTCCCCCATTTCTAATGTCTCTTCTTACTGATGACAATATAAACCCATATCAACACAGGTTAACAACAGCATAACTTGCACATTTTTATCCCAATATAATGCATATTATTGTAAAAATTATCTCACCAGTAGTCTTTATCTATTAATTTATAATCAATGACTTTGATGAAAAGCAAGTCTTCAACTCAGTTTTCTGGATTGCATTTTTTCCAGCTTAGAAACTAATTTTATTTGTCATTTATAAAAAATGCAATGAGACAAAAGCAAATGTCAGGGGATACTTCAAACAATAGTTGGGAAAGGCATTGCAATTAACCTGTTTAGTTGTAACCACAATGAAAGAAGAAGGTGAACTTACTAATGTCAATAGTCAATTTGTCTGAAAAACAAAGTAGGACATAATATATAAGAGAATATATAAAATCACATTAGTAAAATATAAATTATTCACTTATTCAATAATAATTGATTCTCCATAACAGGTATTATTGTAGTAATGTATTCAGGTTGAAAATACTTTAAAATTTGCCTGAGATATATATCTTTGTCAAATACAATAAATAAGAAAAAACACAATGAATGAGAAAATTATCATTTACTTTCCAAACACTTATTAAATCTGTGTGATGACGTAGGCTATAAATAATTATTTATATGAATAATTTTATGTAGTTGTTCTGGTAAAATATTTATCAATGACTATTTGTAGGTTCAATCCCTTCATGGTAATGCAACTGTTTTGCTCCGAAAGACAACTCTTGGGAAATAAGGTTCAAAAAATTCATTAAAAATATCATAACATAAAAAAATCCAAGTTGTATTTATTGGTCTATATTTGTCTCCATAAAGAGGTCAAGGGCAATTAATGTTTCCCCTATATCTTCTTTTTCTCTTTTTATTCTTGTTATTATTTTTATGTGTCATCAAGTCACTTGTGACTCATGGTGACCCTATATACAATAGTCCTGAACACTGATCTATCCTGTGTCAATCTTATTTTCTCTGACACATTTACCACCATTGCTCCAGTCACTGAATCAATCTATCTGTCTTGTGCTGTCTCTCCAGCTTCCTAAGCATAACATCCCTCTCTAAGAATTGGTTCCTCCTTACAACATATCCAGAGTATGTCAGATGAAACTTCTGAATCCTTGCCTTCGAGGAACAGCTGGGTCTCACCCTCTCTAGGACAAACCTTTTCTTTCTCCTAGCAATCCATAGTATATTCAATACTCTTCCCCAGCACCACAATTCAAAGGCATCAATTCTCCTTCTATCATCCTTAGTCGTTTTCCAGCTTTAGAAAGTACTTGTAAAGACTGTGGCCTGGATCAGGTGAATGTTAGATAAATAAAGTAAAAAAAAAAATAGTTAACATAATTAAATTAATAATGTGGTCAGATACTTTGTACGTGAGTCCAAGATATTGATGAGGATACCACCATTTCTCTTAGGTGTGCTTTCTTTTTGTATTATATATAATTGCATGGGGTGAAATAAAGATTTTCACCATTTTGTAGTAACAAATTCTCTGTGAGAGAGAGGAAAAAAACAGTGTGTTCTAGTAGAAGGAATAAAATGAAAGTACTCATGAAATGACAGAAATTCAAGTAAATTCATGGAAAGTTGCCTTGCACATCTGATAACAAGATACATGAGATCTACATTCTACCTATTACTTTAAGCTTTGCAACAACATGTAGTGTCTCCTGGATTCTAACATATGGTTAACTTGCTGAACTGTTCATACATATGTTGGAAGTTGGAATCCGTGGAGAGAAGTCTAAGTAGAAAGACTTGAAAAGCCACTGTCAAAAGGGCATCTGTGGAAACTATTAAGGAGTAAAATATTACTCTGACTCTCATAGGGTCAATTCTGAGTAAGGGGAAATACATCCAATATGATTTAGGCCATTAACAAAAAAAATATTATTTCATTTATTTTCCTAAAACATCCGCTTCTCTTTGCCTTGAAACTCAAATCTTGGCAGCCTTCAGTACTATGTATCCTTCTTAAATAACATATATTGAGTTTTATTTGACTAAGAATTCATGAACTGCTATTTTTAATGCAGCCACCCACTGACCCACAATCAGTGTTTTTCTCTCCCTCCCCCTTTTTTAACCTGGTGAAATATATAAACAACAAAACAACAACTTGCCCACATACAAGCCAATGACATGGACTCCACAATATATATTATGATACAATTGTTATGGCAATCATTTTAAAAATATTTCACCACTATTCATTTGAACTCAATGGTGTGGCTAAATTGCAACCAAAATATACTCTTCCCAAAGCTCTTTTCATCTTTCTGACTTGGCATGACTGAAATATAAGAGGAATAAAATAAACTATGAGTATCTACTCCAGCAGAAATGCAGACATGTTTACATTATATGAATATTTTGAAAACAAGTACATTTTATCTCTGTCTTGTGTTTCTCAAAAGGAATCAGACAAGCAACTTTCTGATAGCACTCTCCCATTGATCTGTAAACAAATTAGTCCACATTAAGTATAAGAAAACAGGCATAGATTTTTTAAATAGGGTATTGATTAATCAGATGTAGTCCTACCAACTTTTTTATATGCTTTAGTTCATTATAACAATATATTCAAAGTTTGGAAAGATTTGAAAATGTTGCTGATACACTTAGTTGTTAAAGGTTATATTAATACTGATAATTTCCTTTCAATTAGACATCACCTAAGTCCTTAGGTAAGTATTGCCAAATTAGGAAAAGTTGGTGCTGGGAAAAAGATAAGGAATTTCTA
>NW_006399934.1:781509-782377 GCF_000299155.1 Elephantulus edwardii | reverse complement strand
AGCGCAGGAGAGGAAGGCCCTCTATGAGGTGGATTGATTCAGTGACTGGGATAATCAGGATGGGAGTGTCAGAGACAGTGCGACTGGCACAGGACAGAGTAGAGTTTAGGGCTGTTGTACATAGGGTCGCAAGGGACTCGATGACACATAACAACAACAACAACAACAGGTCAGTCGACCTGAATTTACCAAAACCTAATACATGCCTTAACATACACTACAATTGTGACTTTTCCTTAAAGTACAGTATGTGATTCTAGTAAGTGTGAATGGTAGGGAAAACTCATCTACGTCTCTTTTGGCATTGTTGTTGTTATTATGTGCCGTTGAGTCGCTTGCGACTCATAGTGACTCTATGTACAACAGCGCTGCATCCTCTCTATCCTGTGCTAATCACACTGCCTTTGACATACCTATCCCCATTACCCGAGTCCCTGAATCAATCCACCTCATAGAGGGTCTTCCCCTCTTGTGCCGTCCCTCCGCCCTCCCATGCATTATGTCCCTCTCCAAGGACCTGTCCCTCCTTACAACATGTCCAAAGTATGTCAAACGAAGCCCCAGAATCCTTGCCTCCAAGGAGTATCCTGGTTTAACCCTCTCCAGGGTGAATTTGTTTGTTTTCTTGGCAGTCCATGGTACATTCAATACACTTCTTCAGCACCACAGCTCAAATGCATCAATTGTCCTTCTATCCTCCCTAGTCATTGTCCAACTCTCTGATGCATCACAAGTGATTGCAAAGACGATACCCTGTATCAGATACACCTTAGTCTCCAGAGTGAAACTATTTCTCTTCAGTACCCTGGAGAGGTCCCTAACAGCAGACTTTCCCATCACAATACATTTTTTAATTTCCTGCCTACTG
>NW_006399934.1:778358-779679 GCF_000299155.1 Elephantulus edwardii | reverse complement strand
TAAAATAGAAAGTTGAACTTACTGCTATCATACTTCAATTTATCTGAGAGAGTATAAGTTGTAGAATAAAAAATTATTATATAAATTAAGCTTTATAGTAGAAAATATTTCATCCTGAAATTTGTGAATGATTTTTTTTATTGTTTAATTAGTCATATAATTTCCAATCAATGTTTCTGAATAATAAGGGTCAGGGTAATAATGTAGCTACTGCAGATAATAGTTTCAAATATGTTTAGGGTATGTATCAATGTCAAGTGCAAAAAGAAAAATTATATATTTTATTTTCCTTTTCTAATCTTACTCAATTATTTAATCATTGAGATTCCATCTACAATATGAGTAATTATATGTATATGCTAATATTGCAATTTATCAGTGAGGAAGTGTAAGAAAAGAACAATTCATATTTCTCTAGCATCCTCTAGTCTGGTTAAGAAACAGAAACTCACTGAAAGCACATGCTGTAGTTAAGTACAAGAAATTGAATGCAACTAACTTATTAAGGAGGTCTAAACATTTCTATGAGAGACTAAAGAATTGAGGGTCATATTTCCATATGACATTAGTGTGCTTTCTCTTTAAAAAATAAAAAGTGCATGTGGATGAAAAGAAGATTCTCACCATTTTCTGAAAGCACTTTCTCTGTAAAAAGGAAAAGAAATAGAGGAGGCCTCATTAGAACGAGTCAGAGGAAAGGAACATATGTAATGACAGAGTTTCAAGTAAACTCAGGATAAGGTACTTTGGACTTCTGATGACAAGACTGATCCCAAATATCTGGCAGAGTCCCCTAAGCTTTATGTCCACAGTAAAAGAAAAATTTATTAAGGGATAGAGAGGAAAATCTCCTCATGCAATTTCAATTTAGAATAATTAAGTGTCAGATAGATTGGCTTTCCTGGAGGAATAGTATCTATTCACCCTATAACATAAAGACAAAATATTTCTTGATAGTCTTGCCACCATGTAGTCCAAATCCGGGTTTTCTCAATTTATTTTCTGTACAAATCAATCCAGGCAAAAAACTTACCATATGCTTCCATAATCTTTTCTGTAAATAAGTAAACAACTCATTAAAGAAAGTAATGTAACAATTGAACAAGGAAAAAAAATCACAGTCTTAGTATCATTATCATTGAGTTGGAGTGGATTTTTATGACTGACCCTTCTGTAGTTTCCTAAGGTTATAATTTATAAGAAGTAATACCCTATTTTTCAGCTGTGGAGCTGCTGGGGGAACCTCAGAGATGTGCATCTTGTGGTTTAGAGTTTTGTAACATCACAGCACAAGGGGTAAATGTTTTTCCTGTTGTTGTTA
>NW_006399934.1:775552-777653 GCF_000299155.1 Elephantulus edwardii | reverse complement strand
GTGTAGCACTTGTCTGTCCATTTGCTGTATAGAGGTAACTTGTCATTGCTTTGATCCTGAACAGTGTGACACTGATGTGTCAAATATGATAATGGTTACTCATGGTGGACAGTGTTTGGTGGGGTTTACCGATTAAAACAAGCTTGGAAGCAGGAGTGGCATCCACTTATGAAATAACTTGCCTCTGGAAACCCCATGAACTAGGAGAAACGAGTGTTCAGGTCTTTTGTTTATAGGGTTGCTATGAGTCATCTATGACTGGATGGCACTTAACAATAAAAAAGTAGAACTTGGTATACGGCTAACTGTACATTCCCAGGCTGTAGGTTTAAATTAATTAAAAGAATAATATGAAGGAAGGATTGGTAACTTACTGCTGAATCTGTATAGCTGAAAATATTCAGGATTACAGTAGAACTCTGACTCTCATAGAGTCAATTTTCAGTAAGTGAAAGTCAACTAACAATTTGATTTGCACCGTTCATTCAAAAATATTATTTCATTTCTCCTTGTCCTTCTAATGTTTTCTTTGGTTTTTTATGGCTTTTACCTTCATTTTTCAGTGTTTGTTGGATTATTTGATCTCCATATTGATTAATAGACTCCTTGAAACTGAATATACAGCAAGGACTCCAATGATTTGCACTATATTCCTATACAGTACACATGTATTTTGTAATTTATTTATTTCCCTAAACGTGTGCCTCTATTTGCTTTGCACATTTCTTACATCGTTTCAGCCTACTTTGACATCACACTATTACACATATTGTCTTTCTTTTTTTCCCTGTGTTGATCCTTTGGAACACCACACACCAACTCATGAACTTTAGGTTTCCATCCCTTACTCTTCTCTCTCTCTGTATATGTGCATGCTCGTGTGTGTGTGTGTGTGTGTGTGTGTGTGTGTGTGCGTGCGAGCGTTTTCAACTTTGTAAAAGATACAGGTACCAACATAAGAGCATGCCTATGTTTGAGCCAGTGGCGTTGATTCATATTTCATTAATTGAAATTCTTACGACAATTAACTCTCAAAATATTTCTCTATTGTTAATTTCTACCTGATAAAATTGCCAAAATTTAAAGGCAAAATTGGTAAAATTCATTATAAGTTTATAGCATTTTTTGTTTGACTTTTATTCTTGCCTTTTTTGAAAAGAAAGAAAACAAGAATATACTTTTATACTAAAGCAGCACTCACTTAACATGCTAAGAATTATTGTAACAATTATCATCTCCTCTTAGTTTTGCGTTCAAAACACAATAATGAGACAATTTATTGATGTCATCCCTTCATAGTTCTGATAAATGACAATATATCATCATTGGACATGTAAAAGTAGATAATTTCTTTTTAATAAGTTATTGATATATCAAATAATTTCTCATGAATAATTGTCTATGGCAAGGCTTTAAACACTAATATATTTAGTACTTGAAACACTTTTTGGGAACAAAAATATAATAAACACTAAAGAATAGATGGAAGCCAATTACACACGTAATAATCAAGTATTCGTTAGATTGGTTTCCAAGGGGTGATAACGTTTCTTTCTCTAAATAATGATTCTAAGTTATATCAATAGCACATCCTTCATGTTCTTAAATCCACATGATTCTAGATTATGTTCTTGGCAAATGGATCAAACTGAGAAAATTGTCATATTCTTCTTTTGTATTCTCTGAGAGGAAGTGAGAAACGTGCTCATTTAAAAAAATAAAAATGAACGAGTGATATAATAAAATTTCAGTAACATAACTTCGTTCAAGACAAAAGTTTTTCTTTCATAAGCCCAAGACTTGAGTAGCATGGCCTAATTGCTGAGAAATCATGCCCTTTAACTTCCTGTGAAGGGTGGAGTTTAGAAATCACTGATACCTTGGGAGAAAGACCTGGTGATCTATTGCCAAAAACTTTCTGTCAATAACCAGTAAAGAGCACAGTTGTACCATGATGTCCATGAGGGACATAAGTATTCAGAGTCAGTTAAAGGGAAATAAGTTTAAAATGACCTCTCATAAGGGAATGATTCTCTGACACCAACTCCCTGTCACTGTTTATATTAGTGATGGCTTTTAAACTGACAAGGACCTGAAGCAC
>NW_006399934.1:772888-774172 GCF_000299155.1 Elephantulus edwardii | reverse complement strand
GGCCCAAAGGTTGCCAGAATTTGGGCATGCCTGAATGGTAAAATACTGTTTTTCATTGTTTTTGTTCAATCATTCTTCTAGGTGGTATAGTCCTGTTGTGTCCGCTTGCCATACAGAGGTAACTCGTGGTTGCTGGGAAGCTGAACACTGTGACACTGATGTGTCAAATGCAATAATGGTTACCCATGATGGACAGTGTTGGGTGACATTCCACAATTAAAACGAACTTGAAAGGAGGAGTGGCATCCACTTCTGTAATAGCTTGCCTCCGTAAACCCTATGAACCTGGAGAGAGGATGAAAGTCTCACAAGTGTTGAGGACTTTACTTCATAAGGTCACTATGAGTCGCCTACAACTAGACGGCATTTAATAACAACAACAATATTAAATTCTTATTTTCACATGATGCAAATCATTGTGTCAATTGTTGTCCCAATTATTCTACAGTTATTAAGATGAGCCAGTGAGTGGCTTTTTAAAGACTTGTTAGCAACACCATTGTCTTGGTTCAATTCACTTTTTGCTTAGGAAATGGTTTCCTTGGTATTTGTAAAGAATATAAAGGAGCAATGCTCTATAAATGTAAAGCTAGAAATGCAAAATTACTTCAAAGGGTATTTTGGAAAACTAGTATCATTAGGTTTTTCAGCTATATTCCAAAATGAAGCTCAACTTACTGCTGTCACTCTTCAATTTGTATCAAAACCAAAGTTAGATATAATTTACAATAGAAAATAAGAACTTTTAAAAATAAAGTATAAATTTTCACATATTTCATGATAATTGATTCTCCGTAGAAAGGTTCACTCTAGTAATGGATTCAGGCTGAAAATATTTTTAAAACTGTGTGTGATATATGTCTATGATAAAGTCAATGTGAAATAAAAATTATAACTTGCTTTTGATTTATCTTTTCTAAAACATACTTCTTTGATTGTTAAGATGACCTAGGATATGAATACTTTTATATGTTTATTGCAGAAGATTTGTAGATGCAAACCATCTAGTAAAAAATATCTGATATTGTCAGAAAAGACAACTTTTGTTAGTGTGTAACTTAAAACTAAGTTGCATTTATTGGATTTTATTTATTTTCATATGGAAGGATAAGGGAAATTCCTCTTTCTCTATCTCCTCTTTTCCTGCTGAACAAATAGAAATTCTTGAATGACTTTGGTACTTAAGTAAAAAACCTGTACTGTAATTAAATTCCTATGCGATAAAATAATTTCTGTGTGATTAGAAGGTATTGATGAATAAACTCTCATTTCCTTAGGTGTGCT
>NW_006399934.1:770627-772098 GCF_000299155.1 Elephantulus edwardii | reverse complement strand
ACTTTTCCAGATCAACTCATTTATTTAATTGTTGGGATGATGTCTATGATATGAGTAATTATATGAAGCTCTTAATATGAGCAATAACTTATCAATGAGGATTTGTAGGTTCAATATCTCGAAGTTAATATAAGTGATGTTATCTGAACAGATAAGCTGGGCTGACATATAGTGCTCACTAAAGCCAAGATTTATTTTTTGGACTGTACTTGTTTCCATGTAATCAAGGATAAGGACATTTCATGTTTCTCTACCATCCTGTATTCTGGTTAAGAAACGGAAACTCACTGAAAACACATGCTGTCGTTAAGTAAAAGAAATTGAATGCAATTAACTTACTAAGGAGGTCTAAGAATGTTTGTGTGCTAATAAAATATTGATGGCCATATTTCCATATGAAATCAGTGTACTTTCTCTTTAAAAAATACCATGTGCATGTGGATGAAAAGAAGATTCTCACCATTTTCTGAGAGCACTTTCTCTGTAAAATGGAAAAGAAAAAGAGGAGGCCCCATTAGAAAAAGTAAGAGGAAAGGAACACAGGAAATGACAAAGATTCAAGTAAACTCAGGATAAGGTGTTTTGGACCTCTGATGACAAGACTGATCCAAAATATCTGGCAGAGTTCCCTAAGCTTTGTGTCCACAGTAATAGAAAAGTTTATTAAAGGATAGAGTGGAAAGTCTGGCAAGGTAAGTAGGAAGAAAATCCTCTTAGGCAATTCGAACTTAGATTAATTGTCAAATAGATTGGCTTTCCTGGAGAAGTAATATCTGTTCCTCTAAAATATAATGTGGTAATTTTTTTTATAGTCTTGCTTTTATATAGTCTAAACCAGGATTTTATCAATTTATTTTCTGTATTAATGGTTCCAGATTAAAAACTCACCATATTCTTCCTTATTTTTTCCTGCAAATAAGCAATAAAATACTCATTAAATAAAGTAATGAAACCATTGAACAAGGAAAAAAATCACAGACAGTCTCAGTATAACTATCACTAAGTAGGAATCAACTCTCCTGACTGACCCTTCTATACTTTAATGAGGTTGTAAAGTGTAAGAGGTGAGATCCCATTTTTCTGCTGTGGAGCTGCTGGTGGATCGGAACCTTAGAGGTGTGCATTTTGTGGGTTAGAGTTTTATAACATCACAGCACACGAGGTAAATTTTATTCCTTCTGACTCAAAATTTGAGTAAACTGGAACCTGGCATATAGCAAACTGTATGTTCCCAGGTTGGAGGTTAAATTCATCAAGAGGAGAATAGGAAGAAAGGGTTGGAAAGTTTTTGATAAAACTGTGTCACTGAAAATATTCAGGATCAAAATAGTACTCTTCTACAGGGTCAATCTTCAGTCAGAGAACTAACAATATGATTTATACTGTTCATAAAAATATTATTATTTTGTTGCTCTTTGCCTTTTTGAATCAGATGATTATCTGGAGACAAAAAGGCGAGAAAAATGGGGTT
>NW_006399934.1:763152-767847 GCF_000299155.1 Elephantulus edwardii | reverse complement strand
TATAACATTAAATTCTTTTTTTCACAGGATGCAAATCATTGTGTCAATTACTTTCCCAAGTATTCTACATGTATTAACATGAGCCTATGGCTCTGTTAAAACATTTTAGCAGCACAGTTGTCTTTGTTCAACTCATTTTGTACTTAAGAAATCGTTTTCTTGGTCATTTGTAGGGACTGTAAAGGGGCAATGGTCTATCTGTGTAAAGCTAGACATCCAAAATTACTTCAAAAAGTTTTATGCTGTATTCCAAAATGAAGACTAACTTACTATTGTCACTCTTCAATATATCTGAAAAACAAAGTAGGACATATTTTATAATAGAAAACAAGAAAATTGTTTTAGTAAAACATTTGTTATGTATTTCACAGTAATTGGTTCTCCATAGCAACATTCACTAGAAAAACAGATTCAGGCTGAAAAAATTTGAAACTTGTCTGTGCTATTCAACTATGACAAATACAAATGAAAGACAAATTATAACTTGCTTTCCATTTATTTTCTCTAAACCAACACACTTCTTTGATCATTGAGATGACCTAGGATATGAATACTTTTATATAACTGTTAATATCAGAAGTTTATTGTTGAAGATTTGTGGATTCAAACCATCTAGTAAAAATTATCTGATACTGTCAGAAAAGACAGCTTTTATTAGTGTGTAATGTTCCCTAAAATTAAATTGTATTTATTGGATTTTATTTGTTTTCATATGGAAGGATAAGGGCAATTCCTCTTTCTCTATTTCTTTTCCTGCTGAACAAATAGAAACTCTTGAATGGGATTTGATACTTAAGTACAAAAATACATATTGTGATTAAATAATTTCTGTGATTAAAAGCTATTGCTGAATAAAGCCTCATTTCCCTTAGGTGTGCGATGCCCTTTATTTATAATCTTTGTATATAGAACAAATCTGATTCTCAGCATATCTATCTATCTATCTATCTATCTATCTATCTATCTATCTATCTATCTATCTATCATGTCTACTCTCCCGCAGATTGCCCTAAGCTTTGTATACATTGTAGGAGAGAAAGTGAAGAAGAAAGTACTGGAATTCCACGCATGGTAACTAGGATGAAAATCCACTGTGACAAAAGATTGATAGCTTTGCCTTTTCACCATCTACTTTCAGGTGACCTAAGTTCTTTCTTTTTAAACTAATCACAAAGTGTTACCATATTTTTTTTTTTACTTTTCTGAAAACAAGCCAGGATAATCATTATTTTAAAAAGTAATATAAAAAAAAGTAATATAACACGGAAACGTCACTGACAATTTCAGCTTGGTTGTCATTGGGTAGGTACAATTCAGAATCATTATAATTGAGTATGAAATAATTTGTGACTGAACCTTCATTCATTTTCTGAATATATAAATTGCAAAGGACGACAGTAACCATTTTTCACCTGGATCCCTGGTGGTGGTTTGGAACACAGAGAGAGGGATATCTTGTGAGTTAGCATGTTACAACACGGCAGAAAATGGAGTAAGTGTTTTCCTACTAAGTCAAGATTTGAATAAGGTGGCTAGGAAACTTGTATATGGTGCAATGGCTAAACTATTAATTTATTGGTTAGTGGTTGAAATCAATGGAAGGAAGAATTAGAAAGACCTGGAAAACTGGAGCCCAAAATATACCCACTGAAAATGATAAGGAGCACAGTACTAATGTGACTGTCATAGGGTCTGTCCCGAGTCAGAAAATCCCAAGACCAGGTGATTCATTCAGATCATTCATAGAAAGTGTTATGATTTTTCTGCTTTTTGCCTCCTTACTATTCTCTTTATAAGTTATGGCTTTACCCTCATTA
This sequence comes from Elephantulus edwardii, assembly GCF_000299155.1. Lineage (NCBI taxonomy): Eukaryota > Metazoa > Chordata > Mammalia > Macroscelidea > Macroscelididae > Elephantulus > Elephantulus edwardii. The sequence goes on along the minus strand of NW_006399934.1, from coordinate 766,030 downwards.
CTGACTTCATCTCAAGTTATCAGACCTCCTTTTTGGAGAATAGAATTCCAATATATGGTCTTTGATTCCATACATAGATCATAGGGTCCTACCATTTACCATCATCTACCACCACAGATTTTATTTTGGTTTTTTTCCCCCAATTTCTAATTTGTCTTCTCATTGGTGACAATACAAACCCACATCAACACAGGTAACAGCTCCATAACTTGCACATTTTTTATCCCAATGACTTTTCTTCTTTTTATATAATGCATGTTATTGTATACATCACCAATAGTCTGTATCTATTACTTTTTAATCAATGGCTTTGATGAAAAGTAAGTCCCCAACTCAGTTTTATGTATTACATTTTCCCAGTTTAGAAACTAATTTTATTGGTCATTTATAAGAAATGCAATGAGACAAAATCAAATGTCCAGGGATCCTTCAAACAATAGTTGGGAGAGGCATTGCAATTAACCTGTTTAGTTGTAACCACAATGAAAGAAGAAGGTGAACTTACTGATGTCAATAGTCAATTTGTCTGAAAAACAAAGTAGGACATAATATATAAGAGAATACATAAAATCATATTAATAAAATAGAAATTATTCACTTATTCAATAATAATTGATTCTCCATAGCAGGTATTATTATAGTAATGTATTCAGGTTGAAAATATTTTAAAATTTGCCTGAGAGATATATCTTTGTTAAATACAATAAGTAAGAAAAAACACAATGAATGAGGAAATTATCATTTACTTTCCACTTTCCAAACACATTTTTTATGTAGTTGTTAAGATAAAATATTTATCAATGGCTATTTGTAGATTCAATCCTTTTATGATACTGCAACTGTTTTGCCCTGAAAAACAACCCTTCTTGGGAAATAAGGTTCAAAAAAGTCATTAAAAATATTGTAACATAAAATGTCCAAGTTGCATTTATTGGTCTATATTTGCCTCCATGAAGAGATCAGGGACAATTCATGTTTCCCCTATATCTTCTTTATCTCAAAAAGAAATAGAAAAATCACTAAAAATTTGCTTCTTATTATTGTTTTTATGTATTGTCAAGTCACTTGTGACTCATGGTGCCCCTATGTACAATAGCCCTAAGCACTGATCTATCGTGTGTCAATCTTATTTCCTCTGACACATCTACCACCATTACTCCAGTCACTGAATCAGTCTATCTCATCGAGGGTCTTCCTGTCTTGGGCTGTCTCTCCACCTTCCCAAGCATAACGTCCCTCTCTAAGAATTGGTTCCTCCTTACAACATATCCAGAGTATGTCAGATGAAACTTCTGAATCCTTGCCTTCAAAGAGCAGCTGGGTCTCACTCGCTCCTTTCTTTCTCTTAGCAATCCATGTTGTTGTTGTTGTTGTTGTTGTTGTTATGTGTTGCCGAGTCCCTTGCGACTCATAGCAATAGCAATCCATAGTATATTCAATACTGTTCCTCAGCACCACATTTCAAAGGCATCAATTCTCCTACTAACATTCTTAGTCATTTTCCAGCTTTAGAAAGTAATTGTAACGACTATGGCTTGGCTCAAGTGAATGCTAATTAAATCAAGTAAAATAATAGTTAACACAATTAAATTAATAATGTGGTCAGATACTTTGTATGTGATTCCAAGATATTGATGATGATACCACCAATTCTCTTAGGTGTGCTTTTTCCTTGTATTATATATAATTGCATGTAGGTGAAATAAAGATTCTCACCATTTTGTAGTAACAAATCCTCTGTGACAGAGAAGGAAAAAAAATGTATGTTCTAATAGAATGAATAAAATGAAAGGTATTCTTAAAATCACAGATATTCAAGTAAATTCATGGTAAGGTGCATTGCACATCTCATAACAAGATATATGAGACCTACATTCTAGCCTATTACTCTAAGCTTTGCAACAACATTTAGTGTCTCCTGGATTCTAACCTATGGTTAACTGGCTGAACTGTTCATATATATGTTGGAAGCTGGAATCCATGGAGAGAAGTCTAAGTAGAAAGACTTGAAAAACCACTGTCAAAAGGGCATCTGTGGAAACTATTAAGGAGTTCAATATTACTCTGACTCTCATAGGGTTAATTCTGAGTAAGGGGAAATCCATCCAATATGATTTAGCCCATTCACAAAAACAGATATTATTTCGTCTTTTGTTTTTAATTTATTTTCCTAAAACATCTCCTTCTCTTTGCCTTGAAACTAAAATCTTGGCAGCCTCCAATACTATGTATCCCTCTTAAATCACATATATTGTGTTTTATTTGACTGAGGATTCATGAACTGCTATTTTTAAAGCAGCCACGCACTGACCCACAACCAGTGTTTTTTCTTCCCCTATTTTTTTAATCTGGTGAAATATATAAACACCAAACAACAACTTGCCCACATACAAGCCAGTGACATGGATTCCACATTATATATTGTGATATAATTGTTATGGCAATCATTTTTCAAAATATTTCACCCCTATTCATTTGAACTCATTGGTGTTGCTAAATTGCAGTCACAATATACTCTTCCCAAAGCTCTTTTCATCTTTGTGACTTGGCATGACTGAAATGTTTATGGCCTGTCTTCTTCAAAAGGAATAAAATAAACCATGAGTATGTACTCCAGCAGAAATGCAGACATATTTACATTATATGAATATTTTGGAAAACAAGTACATTTTATCTCTGTCTTGTGTTTCTCAAAAGGAATTAGAAAAGCAACTTTCTGATAGCACTGTCCCGTTGATCTGAAAAACAAATTGTGTTGTTGTTGTTATGTGCCGTCGGGTCACTTGTGATTCATAGTGACCCTATGTACAACAGCCCTAAATTCTGCTCTGACCTGTGCCAATAACACTGTCTCTGACACTCCCATCCCGATTATCCC
>NW_006399934.1:713682-761342 GCF_000299155.1 Elephantulus edwardii | reverse complement strand
ATGATACCCTTGATATCCTCCCGCAGCTCATCTGGTCTTCGCTCATTAGTGTTCAAGGCCTCAAACCTGTTCCTGAGATGGTTCTGAAATTCAGGTGGGAGAGACTCAAAGTCATATTTTGGTTGCCTTGGATTTGCTTTAATTTTCCTTAACTTCAGCTTGAACTTGGATATGAGTAGTTGGTGGTCTGTTCCACAATCAGCTTCTGGCCTAATTTTCACAGCTGATATTGAGCTTCTCCAGCGTTTCTTTCCACAGATGTAATCAATCTGATTCCTATGCATAATATCAGGAGAAATCCAAGTATATAACCTGCTTTTATGTCTCTTAAAAAAACGTATTTGCAATGAATAAGTCATTGTGCAAAATTCGATCATTCTCTCTCCAGCTCCATTTCTGTCACCGAGTCCATGTTTTCCAACTACTGAATCTTCATCTCTGTTCCCGACTTTTGCATTCCAGTTATTATCCATGCATCTTGATTGCATGTTCGGTCGATCTCCAATTGTAAAACTTGGTAAAAATCTTCTATCTCCTCTTCCTTAGTGCTGGTTTTTGGTGCATATATTTGAATGATAGTGATACTCACTGGACTTCCTTGTATGCGTATGGATATTACCCTGTCACTCACAATGTAGTACTTCAAGATGGATCTAGGAATGACTTTTTTAATTATGAAAGCAGTTCCATTTTTAGTCACCTTTTCATCTCCAGAGTAAATCAAATTAGCCCATAGTAAATACAAGAAAACAGGCATAGATTTTTTTAAATTGGGCATTGATTAATCAGATGTAGTCCTACCAACTTTTTTATATGCTTTTGTTCATTATAATAATCTGTTAACTGTTTAGAAGGATTTGAAATTGTTGCTGATATACCTATTTGTTAAATGTTATATTAATACTGATAATTTCCTTTCAATTAGATATCACATCAGTCCTTATGTAAGTATTGACAAATTAATTTGGGAAAAGTTTGTGCTAGTAAAAAGATAAGGAATTTGTATTACACATTTTAAACTCTAAGCTGTCTTGGTCAGTGGATCTGAATTTACCAAAATCTAATACATGCTTTAACATACACTATAATAGTGACTTTTCCGTAAAGCACAGTATGTAATTATATTAAGTGTGAATGGTAGAGACAACTCATCTACGTCTCTTTTGGCGTTTTTGTTGTTATGTGCCATTGAGTTGTTTGCAACTCATAGTGACTCTATGTACAACAGCCCTCAACCTTGCTCTATCCTGTGCCAATCGCACTGCCTCTGACACACCCATCTCAATTACCCCAGTCACCGAATCAATCCACCTCATAGAGGGTCTTCCCTCTTGTGCCATCCCTCCAGCCTCCCAAGAGTGATGTCCCTCTCCAAGGACCTGTCCCTCCTTACAACATGTCCAAAGTATGTCAGACGAAGCCCCAGGATCCTTGCCTTCAAGGAGCAGACTGGTTTAACCCTCTCCAGGTTGAATCTGTTTGTTTTCCTAGCAGTCCATTTTACCCTCAATACTCTTCTCCAGCACCACAGGTCAAAGGCATCAATTCTCCTTCTATCCTCCCTAGTCATTGTCCAACTCTCTGATGTATCACAAGTGATTGCAAAGACCATAGCCTGTGTCAGATTCCCTTTAGTCTCCAGAGTGACACCATTTCTCTTTACTACCCTGGAGAGGTTCCTAACAGCAGACTTTCCTATCACGATACGTTTTTTGATTTCCTGGCTAATGGTGCCAAGAGTTTTGACATTAGCTTTTGACATTAGCTAATCTAAATTCATATTTCAGGTTCTGCTCCAACTAAATAAAAGTAGTTGAAGGAGACTAGAATCTCAGAGGCCTAAAACCTTAAATATGATGTCAAACCATTGGTTACTTAACCCTCACTTTAACAAGTGTAGCTTCTTTTTCATAGGATTCTCACCATTTTCTGTCTGCTGTTTTTCTGTCGTACAACAACAACAAAATACCCCTCCCAAAAAAACTCACCAAAAACACATTAATAAATCAACTCAAGAAGATATACTTTGAGGTAAGCAAGGTTGAGGCAAATTCAAGTAACCAGGAAGAAGATATTTTGGACCATTTGATGTCAAGGCAATGAAGACCCTACTCTTACTGCAGATTGCCCTAAATATTTGCTTTGTGCACAGGAGAAAAGAAACATTTCTCTAAGTTTAGCAACTTTGGGAAGACAAAACAAAGAAAATTCACTTAAGTTTAGATTGAAGCAAACTACATGTGTAATGTTCAAGTGTCAATTGGATTGTATTGTAGGAGAGGAGGAATTATGAGGATAACTCCTCAATGATGATGCCTCAGTATTGACAACCTTTTCCTACAGTATGTTGTAAGAGGCTCAAGATGCAAAACCCAGTACAATGTTTCTTATGTTGAAAACAAGCATGAACCGATAGAGATGAATTTTATAAAACACAATGTGTATGAATGATAATTGTGCAATATAAGTGAAGGAATGTATAAAACCTAATGTACATGAATTAAACATAACATATATAAATTGAGTATGTATAAAAAGTAAAAAAATATAAAAGTAAAATTATTAATGGAAAAATGCACAAGTATAATGACAAGTTTTTGGTAATAAAACTATAGTCAGAGCAAAGCCGTTTTCCTACATAAAATAAGATTTGAACATCAAAGCTTGAGCATAGCAAATAGTTAACTTGCTGAGCTGTTTCTTTGTAAGTGGTTAACTTCACTGAGAAGATTTGAGGTTGGAATGCATGGGGAGGGGTGTCATTAGGTGAAAGACCTTGTTAATTTGTCAAAAGTCACCAAGGAGCAAAGTTGTATTCTGATACATATGGGAGAAATATTGAATCAATGTCAACTCCAAAAAATGTGTCCAAGATTATTTGGGGGAAGAAAAAAAATATATACATCCTTACTCATCACATGCTTAACATTGTTTATGTTAGTGATGATTTTGGAAAAATATGTTTTAGCAGTTCTCTATATGAAATTGTTTTCCTGATTCGGAAATGGTCTTCTTGCTCATTTTGAAGGAAAAGAAAGGGCAACATTCTGTGTATACAAAAGCAGACATTCTTAAAACTTTTAAAAAGTAGTTTGGAAAGTCACAAAAATCTACTTTTTTTAGTTGCAATCCATAATAAAATAAAAAGTTGAACTTACTGCTATCATGCTTCAATTTGTCTGAAAAAGAGTATAAGTCATAGAATAAAAAAATTATTACATAAATTAAGCTTTATAGTAGAAAGTATTTCATCATAAAATTTGTGGAATTTTTTTTTACTGTTTAATTAGTCATGTATATTTCAGTCAGTGTTTCTGAATAATATGGGTCTGAGTAATAATGTAAGTACTGCAGATAATAGTTTCAAATATGTCTGGGATGTGAATCAATGTCAAGTGCAAAAAGAAAAATTATATTTTTCATTTTTCTTTTCCAAACTTACTCAGTTATTTACTCACTGAGATGCCATCTATGACATGAGTAATTATATGTAAATGTTAATATTAGCAATTGATCAGTGAGGATTTGTAGGAAAAGAACAATTCATATTTCTCTAGAATCCTGTATTCTGGTTAACAAACAGAAACTCACTGAAAGCACATACTGTAGTTAAGTAAAAGAAATGGAATGCAATTAACTTACTAAGGAGGCCTAAAAAATTCTATGAGAGACTAAAGAATTGAGGTCCATATTTCCGTAAGACATCAGTGTGCTTTGTCTTTAAAAAATAACAAGTGCGTGTGGATGAAAAGAAGGTTCTCACCATTTTCTGAAAGCACTTTTTCTGTAAAAAGGAAAAGAGAAAGAGGAGGCCTCATTAAAATGAATCAGAGGACAGGAAATGACAGAAATTCAAGTAAACTCAGGATAGGGTGCTTTGGACCTCTGATGGCAAGATTGATCAAAAAAATCTGGCACAGTTCACTAAGATTTGTGTCCATAGTAAAATGAAAGTTAACTAAAACATAGAGAGGAAAATCTGTCAAGGTAAGTAGGAGGTAAATCCCCTCATGCAATTTGAACTTAGAATAATTGTCAGATAGATTGGCTTTCATGGAGGAATAATATCTATTCCTTCTATACTATAATGACAAAATAGTCCTTGATACTCTTGCCATCATGTAGTCCAAAGCAGAATTTTCTCAATTTATTTTCTGTACATATCAATTCAGGCAAAAAACTCACCATAATCTTCCTTAATCTTTTCTATAAAAAAATAAACAACTCATTATAAAAAGGAATGTAACAATTGAACAAAAAAAATATCACAGTCTTAGTATCATTATCATTGAGTTGGAATCAATTTTTATGACTGGCTCTTCTGTAGTTTCCTGAGATTATAATTTGTGAGACGCACTACCCCATTTCTTAGCTGTGGAGCTGTTGGTGGTACCTCAGAGATGTGCATCTTGTGGGTTAGAGTTTTATAACATCACAGCACGGGGTAAATTTTTTTCCTACAAAGTAAAAATTTCACTAGCGTAAAAGTTGCTATGAGTTCTCTACGACTAAACGGCACTTATCAACAACAACATAGAGAGAGCTCACTTGACCTAGGGGATGGAAAGTGACTCTACCAAGTTAAAGGTGGGTGATTGTAATCTGTGGCCCTCAGGCCTGGTTTTAATTGTTTATTTGTCAAACATACTTCTAAATGGTATAGCACTGGTCTGTCTATTTGCAGTAGAGAGGAAACCTGTTGCCGTGAGGCTAAACACTGTGACACTGATGTGTCAAATATAATAATGGTTACACATGATGGACAGTGTTTGGTGGAGCTCATTGATTAAAACAAGCCTGGAAGCAGGAGTGGTATCCACTTATGAAATAACTTGCCTCTGGAAACTCTATGAATTTGAAGAAATGAGTATTCAGGTCATTTGTTCATAGGGTCACTATGGGTCATCTATAATGGGACGGGACTTAACAACAATAACAAAGGAGAACTTGGCATATGTCTAACAGTACAATCCTAGGATGGAGGTTTAAATTAATTAAAAGAATAATATGAAGGTAGAGTTGGTAACTTACTGATGAATATGTACAGCTGGAAATATTCAGGGTTACAGTAGTATTCCGACTCTCATAGACTCAGTCGTCAGTCAGGGAAGCTCACTAACAATTTGATTTATACCATTCATTTAAAAAATATTCTGTTTCTCTTTTTCCTTTTAGTGTTTTCTTTGGTTATGGTTGCTTTTACTTTCATTTTTCTGTTTTTTTAAATTATCTGATCTCCATATTGATTAATAGACTCCTTGAAATGGAATATACAGCAAGAATTCCAATAATTTGTACTATATTCCTATACATTACACATGTATTTTGTAATTTATTTCTTTCCCTAAACGTGTACTTCTATTTGCCTTGCACATTTCTTGCATCTTTTCAGCCTACTTTGACATTGCTCTCCTCTATTACATATATTGTCTTTCTTTCACAGAGAATTCATGTGTTGATCCTTTGGAACACCACACACCAACTCATGACTTTTAGGTTTCCATTCCTTATTCTACTCTACTCCTCTCTCTTTTTCTCTCTCTCGGGGTGTGTGTGTGTGTGTGTGTGTGTGTGTGTGTGTGTGCATGCTTTCAACTTTGTGAAAGATACAGGCACTAACATAAGAGCATGAGATTCATAGTTCATGAATTAAAATTCATATGACAATCAACTCTCAAAATATATCTCTATTGTTAATTTCTACCTAATAAAATTGCTAAACTTTTAAAGGCATAATTGGCAAAATTTATTATAAGTTTATAGCATTTTTTGTTCTATTCCCCCCCCTTGCGTTTTTTGAAAAGAAAGAAAACAAGGTTATACTTTTATGCTAAAGTAGAGCTCAATATGCTAAAAAGTATTGTAGCAATTATCATCTCCTCTTAGTTTTGTGTTCAAATTGCAATAATGAGACAATTTATTGATGTCATTCATTCACTTTTCTGATAAATGACAGTATACCATTATATATGTAAGAGTAGATAATTTCTTTTTAATATGTTATTGATATATCACATAATTTCTCATGAAGAATTGTCTATGGCAAAGCTTTAAACATGAATATATTTAGTACTTGAAACACTTTTTAGGAACAAAAATACAATGAGCATTTACTAAAGAATAAATGGAAGCCAATTACACATGTAATAATCAAGTATTAGATAGATTGGTTTCCAAGGGATGATAACATTTCTTTCTCTAAATAATGATTGTAAGTTATATCAATAGCACATCCTTCATGTTCTTAAACCCACATGATTCTAGATTATGTTCTTGGCAAATGGATCAAGCTGAGAAAATTGTCATAGTCTTCTTTGTATTCTCTGAGAGGAAGCGAGGAAAGTGCTCATTTAATAAAAAAATGAACAAGTGATATAATAAGATTTCAGTAACACAATTAAGACAAAAGTTATTCTTTCGTAAGCCCAAGACTTGAGTAGAGTGGCCTACATGTTGACAAATGATGCCCTTGCTGATCTGTTCTCAAACAGTTAACTTCCTGTGAAGGGTGGAGGTTAGAAATAACTGATACCTTGGGAGAAAGACCTGGTGATCTATTGCCAAAAACTTTCTGTCAATAACCAGTAAAGAACACAGTTGTACCCTGATGTCCATGAGGGTCATAAGTATTCAGAGTCAGTTAAAGGGAAATAAGTTTAAAATGATCTCTCATAAGGAAATGATTCTCTGACACCAACTCCCTGTCACTGTTTATATTAGTGATGGCATTTATATTCATTATTCTAGTTTGCGGTTGTTATCAGGTCTCATTAGGAGCTCCATATAACTTCAAACCGATTTACTGTAATTGCTATTTATTTATTTATTAATTGATTCTGTTTTATTTATAATAAGAACCTTTCTTTTCAATGTAATGTTGTTTTTTCAGTGTCCCTGAACATGTTCTTCTGGTCCCTCTGCATTTCTTTCAATTCCTTTTAAGCCTTGGTGATATGTCTCTTTTTTCTCTCAACGGTAAAAATTTGGTTCCATAGAGTGTTCACAAGATACTACTTCTGACCATCCACCACTACCAGAATATGATTTTCTTTCTTTCTCTCTCTCTCCCTCCCTCCCTCCCTCCTTTCTTTCTTTCTTTCTTTTTTTCTTTCTTTCTTTCTTTCTTTCTTTCTCTTTCTCTTTCTTTGTTTCTATCTATCTATATCTTCATCTACTATTTTTTCTTCAGAAGTAAATACACATAGATGCAGCAACACTACCTTTCACACACAACTTGGACATTTACAAGCAAATAACATTAATTTCTCTGGCTTCTGGAAGAGAGACCAGGATGGAATGCTCAGGCACTTGTAGCTTTCTTTTTTCCACAAGTGGGTGTTGGCAGAGCAGACTTGCCAGATGAACTTTTGGCCCAGAGGTTGCCAGGATTTGGGCTTGCCGGAATGGTAAAATACTGTTTTTCACTATTTTTGTTCAAACATTCTTCTAGGTCGTATAACCCTGGAATGTCCACTTGCCATAAGAGGTAACTCGTGGTTACTGGGAAGCTGAACACTGTGACACTGATGTGTCAAATGCGATAATGGTTACCCATAATGGATGTTGTTTGGTGGAGCTCCCTGATTAAAACAAACTTGGAAGGAGGAGTGGCATCCACTTCCATAATAGCTTGCCTCCGGAAAACCTATGAACCTGGAGAGAGGATGAAAGACACCCAAGTGTTGAGGACTTTGGTTCTTAGGGTCGCTATGAGTCACCCACGACTCGATGGCACTTAACAACAACAATATTAATTTCTTATTTCCACATGATGTAAATAATTTTGTCAATTATTTTCCCAATTATTCTACAATCATTAATACGAACCAGTGGCTTTTTAAAGACTTTTTAGCAACACTATTGTCTTTGTTCAATTCATTTTGTGCTTAAGAAATGGTTTCCTTGGTCATTTGTAAGGAATGTAAAGGGGCATTGCTCTCTATATGTGTAAAGCTAGACAGCCAAAATTACTTCAAAGGGTATTTTGGAAAACCAGTATCATTGGATTTTTCAGTTATATTCCAAAATGAAGTTTAAGTTACTGCTGTCACTCTTCAATTTATCTCAAAAACAAAGTAAGATATGTTGTATAATAGAAAATAAGAAAACAGTTTTAATAAAATATTAATTATCCACATATTTCACGATAATTCATTCTCCATAGCAAGGTTCACTATTCTAATGGATTCAGGTTGAAATTTTCTTTAAAATTATCTGTGATATCCATCTATGATAAATTCAGTGTGAAAGAAAAATTATAACTTGTTTTCAATTTATCTTTTGTATACCAACATACTTCTTTGATCACTGTGATGACCTAGGATATGAATACTTTTATGTAACTGTTGATATCAGAAGTTTATCACTGAATATTACTAGACTTAAACCATCTGGTAAAAAGTATCTGATATTGTCAGAAAAGACAACTTTTGTTAGTGTGTAATGTTCCCTCAAACTGTTGGATTTTATTTGTTTTCATATGGAAGGATAAAGGAAATTCTTCTTTCTCTATCTCCTCTTTTCCTGCTGAAAAAGTAGAAATTCTTGAATGAGCTTTGGTACTCAAATTTAAAAAAATGTACTGTGATTAAATTCCTATTTGATCAAATAATTTCTGTGTGATTAGAAGGTATTGATGAATAAAGCTCATTTCTCTTAGGTGTGCTATGCCCTTCATTTATAATCTGTGTATATAGAAGAAAATCAGATACCTACCATTTTCTCTTAGCATGTTTTCTGTAAAAGGGAAAAAGAAAATGTGGCCTTTATTAGATGAGTGAAAGGAAAGGTATATATGGAGTGACACAAATTCAAGTAAATGCAGACCAAAGCGCTTTGGGTGCTGGAGAACAAGTCAGGGTCAACTTTTTGGAAGGTTCACCTAGGCTTTGTATACTTGGTAAGAGAAATAGTGAAGAAAGAAAGAGTAGCAATTCAACCAACTCAACAAAGAGGGGGAATAATTTTCTCCACTCATCATATTTTTAACATTGTTTATGTTAGTTATAATTAAAAAAAAGAATGTAAGAAATTAATTTCCTGCTTATGAAATGGTCTTTTTTGTTCATTTTGAAAGAAAAGAAAAGGCGCTTATTTTGTGCAAAAGGAGAAATCATAAAATGGATTAAAAACGTAGAGATTAATTTATTTAGTAAATTAATTAATTCTAATTTTTTTAGTTGTATATTTAATGAAAATACACATTTGTACTTACTTCTGTTATTCTTCAATATATCTGAAAAATAATGGGAATTGTATAATAAAATATTATTAAATAAAGTTAACTTTACAGCAGAAAATATTTCATCATAGACAATTGTTGAATGATTTTATGATTTTATTAATTAGTCACATATTTTCCTTTCAGTGAGTCTCAATAATAGGGTTCACAGTAATAATATAATGAGGGCAGAGAATGGTTTCAAAATTATCTGGGATGTATATCAACTTCAAATGCAAAAAAAAAAAAAGAAGAAAGATAAATTTTACCATGTTTTTCATTTAACTTTTCCAGAGCAACTCATTTATTTAATTACTGGGATGATGTCTATGATATGAGTAATTATATGTAGCTCTTAATATCATCAACAACTTATCAATGAGTATTTGTAGGTTCAATATCTCTAAATTAATATAACTGATGTTATCTGAACAGATAATCTGTGCTGACATATAGTGTTCACTAAAGCCAAGATTTATTTACTGAACCATATTTATTTCCATTTAATCAAGGACAAGGACATTTAATGTTTCTCTAGCATCCTATATTTCGATTAACAGCAGAAACTCACTGAAAGCACATGTTCTAGTTAAGTAAAAGAAATTGAATGCAATTAACTTACTAGGAAGGTCTAAAAATTTCTGTGTGATAATAAAATATTGATGGTCCTATTTCCATATGACATCAGTGTACTTTCTTTTTAAACAATAACATGTGCATGTGGATAAAAAGAAGATTCTCACCATTTTCTGAGAGTACTTTCTCTGTAAAATGGAAAAAAAAAAGAGGAGGCCCCATTAGAATTGAGTTAGAGGAAAGAAACACATGAAATGACAGAGATTCAAATAAATTCAGGATAAGGTGCTTTGGACTTCTGATGACAAGACTGATCAGAAAGATCTGGCTTTGTGTCTACAGTAAAAGAAAAATTTATTAAAGGATAGAATGGAAAGTCTTGCAAGGAAAGTAGGGGGAAAATCAATCCCCTTAGGCAATTTGAACTTATATTGTCAGATAGATTGGCTTTCTGGAGGAGTATTATCTATTCCTCTTATACTACAATGACAAAATTTTTTTATAGTCTTGCCTTCATATAGTCTAAACCAGAATTTTCTCAATTTATTTTCCGTATTAATCATTCCAGGTGAAAAACTCACCATATTCTTCCTTAATTTTTTCTGCAAATAAGCAAGAAAATACTCATTAAATAAAGAAACAACTGAACAAGGAAAAAATCACAGACAGGCTCAGTATCATTATCATTGAATAGGAATCAACTCTCCAGACTGACCGTTTTATACTTTAATGATGTAATAAAGTGTAAGAGATGTGAGATCCCATTTTTCTGCTGTGGAGCTGCTGGTGGATTGGAACTGTAGAGATGTGCATTTTGTGGGTTAGAGTTTTATAACATCACAGCACACAAGGTAAATTTCTTTTCTACTGACTTAAAATTTTGGTAAACTGGAACCTGGCACATGGCTAACTGTATGTTCCCAGGTTGGAGGTTTAAATTCGTCAAGAGAAGAATATGAAGAAAGGGTTGGAAAGTTTTTGGTAAAATTGTTGTTATTGTTTAATGCTGTCTCTAAAATTGTATCACTGAAAATATTCAGGATCACAATAATACTCTTTTACAGGGTCAATCTTCAGTCAGAGAGCTCTTTAACAATCTGATTTATACTATTAATAAAAATAATATTATTTCATTGCTTTTTGCCTTTTTTAAGTGTTTTGATGTTTTTTTTGCATAATTTCATTTTTACCTTCATTATTGTGAGCATGTTGGTTAATAGACTACATGAATCTGAATATACAGCAAGGATTCCAAAGATTTGTACTATATACCTTTACATTCCACATGACTTTTGTGCATTTCTTTCTTTCCCTACACATGTGCTTTTATTTTCCCTACACACTTTTTACATCACTGGAGTCCATTTTGCCATCTCTCTCTCTTCTATTGCATATATTGCCTTTGGTGTCACAGGGATGTTGTCTGTTGATCCTTTGGAAAACAATACACCAACTTAGGAATTTTAGATTTCCCTCTCTTACTCTTTCTGTCTTTTCAATTGTGTGAAAGATATGGGCATCAACATAAAGCTTGCTTATTTGTTAACTAATGACAATGACTTACATGTAACATAGAGCAATTCTTACAGCAGTCACCTCCCAAAGTACTTCTCTACTCTTAATATTACCCAACGGCATTGCTAACTGTAGAGGCACAATTCATAAAATTCGTTTTAAATTATAGCATGCTTTGTTAGGCCTTTTTTTTTTTTACTTTTTGAAAAGAGAAAAAACAAGAATAGTCTGTGGTAAAGCAGACATCAGTCAATACATTAAAAAGTATTTTGGAAAATAGTTATCTCCTCTTAATACTATTAAGATAATATTATCTTTCCTATATAATGTGTTTTTTTCAGTGTCCCTGTTCATGTTCTTCTGGTTCCACTGTCTCTCTTCCTATACCTTTTTAGCCTTGTGTGATATGTCCCTTTCATCACTCTAATGTGTAGTTTGGTTCTATACAATGTTCATAAGATACTATTTCTGATCATCTACCTTTGCCACAATGTGGGTTTTGGTTTATGGCTTTTAATTTTTTTATTTTTAAATCCTCACCTATTGTTCTTCTGAAGAAAATGCACATACACACACATACACACACAAACACTACTTTGAACACCACAGGTTGCACATTTGCAAGCATATAACATTAAGTTCTTATTTTCACATGATGCAAATCATGTCAATTATTTTCCCAAGTATTCTACAACTATTAACATGAGACTGTGGCTTTGTTAAAACATTTTAGCAGCACAGTTGTCTTTGTCAACTCACTTTTTGCTTAAATTTTTTTTGTCATTTGTAAGTAATATAAAGGGGCAATGCTCTATATGTGTAAGGTAGACATTCAAAAGCACTTAAAAAAACAGTTTTTAAAGCCACTATGGATTTTTTATGCTATATTCCAAAATGAAGACTAACTTACTGTTGTCACTCTTCAATTTATCTGAAAAACAAAGTAGGACATATTTTACAATAGAAAATAAGAAAATTGTTTTAATAAAATATGAATTATTAAAATATTTCACAATAATTGATTCTCCATAGCAAGGTTCTTATAATAATAAATTCAGGTTGAAATTATTTTTAAAATTGTCTGTGATATACATCTATGATAAATTTAATGTGAAAGAAAACTATAACTTGTTTTTGATTTAGCTTTTCTAAACCAACATACTTCTTTGATCATTGCGATGACCTAGGGTATGAATACTTTTATATAACTGTTACTATCAGAAGTTTATCACTGAAGATTTGTAGACTCAAACCATCTGGTAAAAAGTTTCTGATATTGTCAGAAAAGACAACTTTTGCTAGTGTGTAATGTTCCCTAAAAGTAAGTTGCATTTATTGGATTTTATTTGTTTTCATATGGAAGGATAAGGGAAATTCTTCTTTCTCTATCTCCTGTTTTCCTGTTGAAAAAGTTGAAACTCTTGATGAGCTTTGGTACTTAATTAAAAAAAATATGTACTGTAATTAAATTCCTATTTGATCAAATAATTTCTGTGTGATTAGAAGGTATTGATGTATGTAGAAGAAAATCAGATTCTCACCATATATATACGTACATATATGTGTGTGTGTATATATATATATATATATATATGAAGTGACACTGATTCAAGTACATTCAGGGGAAAGTGCCTTGGACACCTGAGGACAAGGAACTCAGGATCTACTCTCTGGCAGATTCCCCTAAGCTTTGTATACATTGTAGGAGAGAAAGTGAAGAAGGAACAACTGGAAATTCTGGAAATTCACACATGGTAACTTGGACGAAAATCCACTCATCATCTACTATCAGGTGTCTTAAATTCTTTTCTTTTTTAAATCAATCACAAAATGTTACCATAGTTTTCTTTTATTTTTCTGAAAACAAGCCAGGATAATCATTATTAAAGAAAATAATATAACAAGGAAACATCACTGAAAATTTCAGCTTGGTTGTCTTTGGGTAGGTACAATCTCAGAATCATTATAATTGAGTAGGAACTAATTTGTGACTGACCCTTCAGTCATTTTCTGAACATGTAAATTGTAAAGGAAGACAGTAACCATTTTTCACCTGGGTCCCTGATGGTAGTTTGGAACCCAGAGAGAGGGATATCCTGTGGATTATCATGTTATAATATGGCAGGAGAAGAAGTGTTTTTCTACTAAGTTGAGATTTGAATAGGGTAGCTAGGAAACTGGTATATGGTTCAATGGCTAAACTATTCATTCATTGGTTAGTGGTTGAAATCCATGGGAAGAAGAATTAGAAAGACCTGGTAACCTGGTACCAAAAAAACACCCACTGAAAATGTTAAGGAGCACAGTACTACTCTGTCTGTCATAGGGTCTGTTCTGAGTCAGAAAATTTTAAGACCATGTGATTCAGACCACTCATAGAAAGTGTTATAATTTTTCTGCTTTTTGGTCCTTTCTATTCTCTTTGTAAGTTATGTCTTTCACCTCATTAATCAGTTTGTCTTAGCTATCAGAGCTCCTTTTTGGATAATAGAATTCCAATATATGATCTTTGGTGCCATAGATAGTTCATAGGGTACTACTACTTACCTGCTTACTACTACTACCTACCACCACAGGTTTTGGGTTTTTCCACTTCTAATTTTTCTTCTTACTGATGACAGTGCAAACTCATATTAACACACCTACCAGCTCCATAACTTGCACATTTCTATCCCAATGACATTGTTTTCTTACTTTCACATAGTGCAAATTATTATAATAATTATTGCACCAATAGTCTGTTATCTATTAATTTATACTCAATGGCAATTATTTAAGGGAAGTCCTCAACTCAGTTTTCTGTATTAAGTTTTTTTTCCAACTTAGAAACTAATTTTATTGGTCATTTATAAGAAATGCAATGAGGCAATGCTCTCTATGGGCAAAAACAAATGTCCAGAGAGACTACAAACAATAGTTGAGAAAGTTATTATAATTAATTAGTCTGTTTAGTTGAAATAAGAATGAAATAAGAAGATGAACTTACTGATGTCACTATTAAATTTATCTGAAAAACAAAGTAGAACATAATATGTAATAGAAGATATACAATTATATTAGTAAAGTATTAATAATTAACTTATTTCACAATAATTGGTTATCCATAGCAGAGATTGCTGTAGTAATGTATTCAGGTTGAAAACATTTTAAAATTTGCCTGAGATATATATCTTTGCCAAATACAATAAAGAGGAACAAACACAATGAATAAAACAAAATCAATTACTTTCCATTTATACTTTCCAAACGAACTCACTTTTAAAATCAGTGCTATGAAGCAGAAAATGAACACTATTTTTATCTGAATAAATTTTCGTCATTGTTAAGATCAAATATTTATAAATGACCATTTGTAAGTTCAATCCTTTTATGATACTGCAACTCTTTTGCCTGAAAGACAACTCATCTTGGGAAATAAATTTCAAAAAAATCATTAAAAAGTTTTTAACATTAAAAATCCAAGTTGCATTATTGGTCTATATTTGTTTCCATAGAGAGGGCAGGTGCAATTCATGTCTCACTATAACCTCTTTTTCTAAAAAATAAATTGAAAAATCAGTAAAGGAATTTTCTTAAGTCAATGAAAATAATAGTTAACACAATTAAGTTAATAATAGGGTCAGATACTTTATATGTGATCCCAAGGTACTATCATTCCATCATTTCACCTAGGTGTGCTTTCTCCTCCAAATTTATAAAATTGCATGTGGGTGAAATAGAGATTCTCACCATTTTGTAGTAACAATTCTTCTTTGTGTGTGTGTGTGAGAGAGAGAGAGCGAGAGCGAGAGCGAGAGCGAGAGAGAGACAGAGAGGGAGAGAGAGAGAGAATTAAAATGAATAAAATGAAAGGTATACATGAAATGACAGGGATTCAAGTAAATTCACTTCAAGGTGTGTTGCATATCTGATGAAAAGATACAGAAGATGTGCATTCTAGTCTATTATTCTTCTGTGTACTGGATTCTAACTTAAGGTTTATTGGCTGAACTGTTTTTCCTAAGTAGGAAAGACTTGGAAAGCCAATGTTAAAAGTGCATATGCTGAAAATATTAAGGAGCACAATATTCCTCTGACTCTCATAGGGTCAATCCTGAGTCAGGGGAATTCCAGGTATTATGATTTAGGCCATTCATAAAAAGAATTATTATTATACCACCATTTACCATCTTACTATTGCTGTTGTTGTTATGTGCCATCGAGTTGTTTGCGACTCATAGCGACCCTATGTACAAGAGCCCTAAACCTCGTTCTATCCTGTGCTAACCTCGCTGTCTCAAACACACTCATTTCCACCACTCCACTCACAGAATTGATCCATCTCATCGAGGGTCTTCCTCTCCTGCGCCGTCCCTCCATTTTCCCAAACATCATGTCCCTCTCCAAGGACCAGTCCCTCCTTACAACATGCCCAAAGTGTGTCAGACGAAGCTTCAGAATCCTTGACTCCAGGGAACATTCTGGCTTCACCCTCTCCAGGACAAACCTGTTTGTTCTAGCAGTCCATGGTATATTCAACACTCTTCTCCAGCACCACAACTCAAAGGCATCAATTCTCTTTCTATCATCCCTATTCACTGTCCAACTCTCTGATGCATAGCACGTAATTGCAAAGTCTTTGCATCTTACTATTACCTTTGTAATTATGGCTTTCACATTCATTACTCTCTCTGTGTCAGGTTTTCAGATCTTCACATTGGTTACTAGAGTGCTTGAAACTCAAATGCAGTATAGATTCCAGTGATTTATGTACAATCCATTCCACCCTATCTCTGGTTTTTAAATTTTTCCCCCTAAAACATATGCTTCTATTTGCCCTGAAACTCAAATCTTGGCAGCCTACTTTACCATGTATCCCTTTTCAATCACAAATATTGCCTTTAATTTCTCTGATAATTCATGAACTGATATTTTTAGAACAGCCACCTACTTACCTACTCACCCATAACCAGTGTTTTCTCTCTTCCTTTTTTTAAACAGAATATATATATATATATGATATATACACACACATACACACAAAACAACAACTTGCCCATATACAAGTCAATGACATGGACTTCATATTGCATATGATACAATCCTTATGGCAAACATCTTTCAAAATATTTCACCATTATTCATGTGAACTCAATGTTGTTGTTAAATTTTAGCTACAATATACTGTTCCCCAAGCTCATTTTATCTTTGTGATTTTACTTGACTGAGGTATTTGTGATGTTTATGGCCTGTCTTTTTTAAAAGCAAACAAAGCATGAGTATGTTCTCCAGCAGATAAACAGATATGTTTAAAATGTTGTATGATTGAGTTTCACAAAAGGAATTAGACAAGCAACTTACTGATTGCACTGTTCTATTGATCTGAAAACCAAATTAGCCCACATTGTATATAAGAAAATAGGCATGGATTTTTTAAATAGGGCATTGATTAATCAGAAGTAGTCCCACCAAGAATTTCATATGCTACTGCATGATGCCACTCTTATAAAACCGGACTGACATGGGGGTTGGGGAAAACTAAGAAAAGAGGGGACTGAAACAGATGAGGGGAATAACTATTGAAAGGGGATATATGATTAAGTATTATTTGCATGACAATAGTCAAGAATAAGCTGCACTGAAAAGAGGAGTGGGTAGGGGGAGGGGCAGAGGAAATTGTGCAACAATGAAAGATTTTATTTCCCCAAAAGAAAAGCAAACTGTGGGGGTTGATAGGGAGGAAAATGTGCAACAATGTATGAATGGAAATCCAAGTTCTCTATAAACTTTCATTAAAATCTCAAACAATATTTAAAAAAAGTTTGATGGCATAGTTCAATGATGATTAGTTTTATAAAACACAACAAATGGAAATTATTAGATTAAATTCAATATAAATGAAATATACTGTGAAAAACAATGTCTATGAACTTTGTATGCAATTTTGCTATTGTTGCTTGCTGTTGAGTAGAGCATGACTCATAGCGACCCTATGAACATCAAAGTTCATAGAGTTTCCAGAGGCATGCTGTTTAGGAAGTGGATGCTACTCCTTCTTCCAAACCTGTCTTAAACTGGGAACTTCACCAAACATTGTCCACCATGGGTAACCATTAGGCATTTGACACCTCATTTGACACAAGGTTCGGCATCACAGAAACCCCAGGTTACCTGAGTACAGCATATTGATAGAAGAGTGCTGTACCACTTAGAAGAATGTTCTTCTAAAACATAAAACAACCAACTTTAAATACAAAGGCCCTCCCTGATGTTTTTTTGACATTGAGCTAGAGGCTAAAATTAAAAAACAAACAAAACCAACACAAAAACAAAACCAATTAATGTAATATGCTGCTGTTGTTATGTGCTGTTGATACATAGCGACCCTATATATAGCAGCTCTGAACCCTTCCCTGTCCTGAGCCAGTCTGACTAATTCTGACCCACCAACCCCCATTGCCCCAGATACTGTATCCATCATCTCATCCTCCATCTTTGTTTCCTGCACTGTCCCTCCACCCTTCTGAGCATGATATCCTTTCCTAAGGACCAGTCTCTCCTCATCACATGCCCAAAGTATGTGAGACAGAGCTTCAAAATCCTAGCCTCCAAGGAGAAACTTGATTTCATCCTTCCTGAGACAGACCAATTTGTTTTCTTGAGAGTTCATGATTTTAAAAAAGAATTTGAACAAATTGAATTTGAACCAAGAATTTTATATGCTTTGATTCATCATAATAATATACTCAATGTTATGAAGGATTTGAAATTGTCAGTGATATACCTATGTGTTAAAAGTTATATTAATACTGATAATTTCCTTTCAATTTGATATCACATCAATCCTTATTTAAGTATTGCGCAATTACATTGAGAAAACATCTATGCTAGTGAAATGATAAGGAATTTGTATTAAACCTTTTAAACTTTAAGCTGTTTAAGCCAATGTATCTGAATTTACCAAAAACGAACACATATACTGCATCAGTGATTCATCCATAAAGTACAGTATTTGATTATATTAAGTGTGAATGGTCAAGGGCAAATGATCTATATTTCTTTTTGGCATTATTGTTGTTGTTGAATGCCTTCAAGTTGAGGTGTGCATTTTGTGGGTTAGAGTTTTATAACATCACAGCACGGGGGTAAGATTTTTTCCTGCAGAGTCCTAATTTCAGTAAATTGCAACATGGCATATGACTAACTGTACATTCCCAGGCTGAAGGTTTAAATCCATTAAGAGAATAATATGAAGAAACTTTCTGTCAAAACTGTACCAGTGAAAATATTCAGGATCATAGTAGTACTCTTTCATAGTCTCAGTCTTCAGTCAGAGAACTCTTTTAACAATTTGGTTTGCACCATTCCTTTAAAAAAAATATTATTTTGTTGTTCTTTCCTTTTTAGTGTTTTTGTTTGCTTTTTTTGTAATTTCATTTTTTATCTTCTTTATTCTGAACATATTGGTTAATACAGTATATGAAACTTAATATACCACAAGGATTGCAAAGATTTGTACTATATACCTATACATTCCACAGGCCTTTTGTGCATTTATTTCTTTTCCTAAACATGCTTTTTTTTTGCCCTGAAAACTCTCTGCATCTTTTCAGCCTACGTTGCAATGTCTCTCTCCTCTGTTGCATATATTGTTCTTGACATCACAGAGAAGTAATGGGTTGATCTTTTGAAACACAATACATCAACTCATAATTTTTTTAGGTTTCATTCTCTTCTCTATCTTTTCAACTGTGTGAAAGATGTGGGCTCCAGTGTAAGAACTTGCCTATGTGTGAACAAGTGGCAATGACTCATATGTAATGTAGAGCAATTCTAACAGCAGTCAAGTCCCAAAATACTTCTCTACTGTTAATATTTACACAGTCAAATGCCTTTGTATAGTCAACGAAACACAGATAGACATTTCTCTGGAACTCTCTGCTTTCAGCCAAGATCCATCTGATATTAATCATAATATCCCTAGTG
The DNA here is from genome assembly GCF_000299155.1 of Elephantulus edwardii. NCBI lineage: Eukaryota > Metazoa > Chordata > Mammalia > Macroscelidea > Macroscelididae > Elephantulus > Elephantulus edwardii. Next base: position 742,066 of record NW_006399934.1, on the reverse strand, counting down.
CCTCTGTCTCTTCTAAACCCACCCTGTACTTCAGGCAGTTCTCTGTTGATGTGCTGTTCCAGTTGTTTTTGGATAATCTTCAGCAGAATCTTGCTTGCATGTGATATCATATTCTATATTCTGATCACCCTTCTTTGGAATGGGAACAAATATAGATCTCAAAAGACTGAAAAGTCAGTTGGCCAGATGGTTGTCCTCCAGATTTTCTGGCACAACTTGGTGAGCACATCCAGGGCAGCATATCTGTTTGTTGAAATACGCCAATTGGTATGCCATCAATTCCTGGGGCCTTGTTTCTTGCCAATTCTTTCAGAGCAGTTTGAACTTCCTCCTTCATCACCACAGGCTCTTGCTTATATGTTGTTTCATTAAATTCTTCTGTGTCCGCCAATTCCTTTTGGTACAATAACTCTGTGAATGAACTCTTTCCATCTTCTTTTAATATTTTCTGCCCAAAGCATCCTTAAATATTGCAACTTGAGGTTTGAATTTGTTCTTCAATTCCTTCAGCTCAAGAAATGCTGAGCAAGTTCTACCCTTTTGATTTTCTGACTCCAGCTCCTTGCACATTTCATTGTAATACTTTACTCTGTCTTCCTGCGCTGACCTTTGGAATCTTCTGTTCAACTTCTCAATATCCTGATTTCTTCGCTTTGCTTTAGCTTGTTGGTGCTCTAGTACAATATTAAGAGTTTCTTCTGACATCCATCTTGGTCTTTTCTTCCTCCTCTGTCTTTGTAATGACCTTTTGCATTCTTCCTGAATGATATTATTGATATCCTCCTACAGCTCATCCAGTCTTCACTCATTAATGTTCAAGGCCTCAAACCTGTTCCTGAGATGGTTTAGAAATTCAGGTGGGATAGACTCAAGGTCAAATTTTGGTTCCTGTGGATTGTGCTTATGAGAAACCTATACTTGGACCAGGAGGCAGTCGTCAGAACAGAGCATGGAAATACTGCGTGGTTCAAAATTGGGAAGGGTATGCACCAAAGATGTGTGCTGTCTCCATATCTTTTCAATCTATATGTGAAACAGATTATTTGGGAGGTTAGGCTCTATGAGGAGAAATGTGGCATCAGGGTGAAAGGAAGACTCATCAACAATCTGCATTATGCAGATGACACAACTCTTCCTACTGAAATTAAGGAAGACCCGCAGAAGGTCAAGGACTGCAGCCTTCAATATGGATTGAAGCTCAGCATTTAAAAAAACCCCAGAACCAAAACCAAAATCAAACCCAAAGATTCTCACCATTGGGCCAATTGGCAGCTCAGTGATAGATGGTGAAGAGATTGAGATTGTTAACAGCTTCAGTTTGCTTGACTCTACAATCAACATTCTTGGTACCAGCAGCCAGGAAATTAAAAGATGAATTGCACTGGGAGAGTCTACTGTCAGAGACCTCTCCTAAGTACTGAAAAGAAATGATGTCATTCTGGAGACTAAGGTGTACCTGATACAGGCCATGGTCTTTGCAATTACTTGTTATGCATTTTAAAGCTGGACAGTGACTAGGAATGATAGAAGGGAATTGATGCCTTTGATCTGTGGTGGATAAGAGTGTTGAATATATGAGGGACTGCTAAGAGAATAAATTCATCCAGATGGTGAAGCCAGGCAGCTCCTTGGAGGCAAAGATTCTGAAGCTTCGTTTTACATACTTTGGACATGTTGCAACGTGAGATCAGTCCTTGGGAGAGGGATGTCATGCTTGGGAGAGTGGAGGGACAGTGCAGGAAACTAACACCTTCCATGAGATGGATGGATTCAGTGTCTGGGCTTCTGGGGATTGGTGTGTGGGAGACAATAAGACTGACACAGGATAGAGAAGGGTTTAGGGAGGTTGTACATAGGGTAGCTATGAGTCACTGGTGACTTGATGGTGCATTTCAATAACAACAACATGAACAGCAACTCTTAATATTTACCTAATGGTATGGTTAACCAGTTTAAGCACAATTCAAAACATTCATTTTAAGTTTTTGTTTGGCTTTTTTTTCTCTTTTTGAAAAGAAAAAAACTAAGAGTATGTTTTTGTGGTAAAGCAGGCATCATTCAATAAATTGAAAGTATTTTGGAAAACATTTGTCATCTCCTCTTAATACTATTAAGATAATACTATCTATTCCACATAATGTCTTTTTCAGTGTCCCTGACCATGTCCTTCTTGTCTCTCTGCCTCTCTTCCTATTCCTTTTCAGCCTTGTGTCTTTTTCATCACTCAAATAAATATATAATGTTTAGTTCCACAGAATGTCCACAAGGTACTACTTCTGACCATCTACCACTGCCACAATGTGGATCTATCTATCTATCTATCTATCTATCTATCTATCTATCTATCTATCTATCTATTTCTTTTTAATCCTTACCTGCTATTTTTCTTCTGAAGAAAATACACATACACACACCAAAATTACTTTTCACACTATAGGTTACACATTTGTAAGCAATGACATTAATTCTTATTTTCACATGATGCAAATAATTTTGTCAATTATTTTCCCAAGTATTCTACAACCCACGGCTTTGTTAAAATATTTTAGCAACAAAATTGTCTTTGTTGAATTAATTTTGTACTTAGAAATTATTTTCTTGGTCATTTGTAAGGAACGTAAGGGGACAATGCCTTATATGTGTAAGCTAGCCATTCAAAATTACTTAAAAAATTGGTTTATAAACCCAGTGTCATTTGCTTTTTAAGCTATAACCCAAAATGATTTCAACTTACTGTTGTCATTCTTCAATTGATCTGAAAAACAAAGTAGAACATATTTTGCAATAGAAAATAACGAAATTATTTTAGTAAAATATGAATTATTCACATATTTCACAATAATTGATTCTCCATAGCAAGGTTCACTATAATAATGGATTCAGGCTGAAAATATTGTGAAACTAGTCTGTGATATACAATTATGACATATTTGATATGAAAGAAAAATTGTAACTTGCTTTCCATTTATCTTTTCTAAACCAACACACCTCTTTAGTCATTGCGATGACCTAGGATATAAATACTTTTGTATAATTATTAGTATTAGAAGATTTGTAGGTTCAAAGCATCTAGAAAAATGTATCTGAGATTGTCAGAATAGACAATCGTGTTAGTATATAATGTTTCCTAAAGCTAAGCTGAATTTATTGAATTATATTTGTTTCGGTATGAAGGATAAGGGAAATGCCTTTCTCTATCTCCTTATTTTCTGCTTAACAAATAAAAACTCATGGAAGGGCATTGTTATACTTACATAAAAAATATTTACTGTGATTACTATGCAGTCAAATAATTTCTGTGTGATTATAAGGTATTGATGAATACACTTTAATTTCCGTTATGTGTGCTATGCCTTTAATTTATAATCTGTGTGTGTAGAAGAAAATAAGATTCTCACCATTTTCTATGAGCATGTTTTCTGTAGGAGGGAAATAAAAATTGGTCTTATCAGAATGAGTAATAGGAAAGGTATATCAATGAAGTAACATGGATTCAAATAAATTCAGGGCAAAGTGCTTTGGACACCTGAGGACAAGGCACTTAGTGTCTACTCTCCGGCAGATTCCCCTAAGCTTTGTTTACATGGTAGGAGAGAAAATAAAGAAGAAAAGACTAGCAATTCATGCATGGTAACTAGAAAGAAAATCCACTGTGACAAAGTATTGATTGTCTTACCTTTTCATTGTCTAAAATAAGGCGTTTTAAATTAATTATAAATTAATCAACAAAAATGTCGCCGTATTTCCCCTATATTTTCTCTGAAAACAAGCCAGATAATCATGGAAGAAAGTAATAGAACAAGGAAACATCACAGACAATTTCAGTATTATTTTCACTGGTTAAGTACAATCTCAGAATCATTATAAATGAGTAGGAACCAACTTGTGACTGACCTTTCAGTCATTTTCTGAAGGTATACATTGCAAAAGAGGACACCACCCATTTTTCACTTGGGTCCCTAATGGTGGATTGGAACCCAGAGAGGTGTATATCTTGTGGGTTAGCCTGTTATAACATGGCAAGACATTAAGTAAACTTTTTCCTACTAAGTCAAGATTTGAATACGGTGGCTAGGAAAATAGTATATGGTTCAATGGCTAAACTATCCATTTATAGACTAGAGTTAGGAATTCATGGAGAGAGGAATAGAAAGAGCTGGTAACCAACTTCCCAAAATACACCCACTGAAAATGATGAGGAGCACAGTACTACTCTGTCCTTCATAGGGTCTGTCCTGAGTCAGAAAATTCCAAGACCATGTGATTCAGACCATTCATAAAAAGTGTTACGATTTTTCTGCTTTTTGCCTTCTTACTATTCTCTTTGTAAATTATGATTTTCACCTCATTACTCAGTTCATTTCAAGTTATCAGAGCTCCTTAAAGGAAAATAAAATTTCAATATTTAATCTTTGGTTACATAGAGTTCATAGGGCTTTATTTCCACAGGCTTTTTTCTTTTACCTTCTATTTTTTTATTCTTACTGATGAAAATACACACCCACATCAACACAGCCATCATCTCCACGACATGCACATTTTTATCCCAATGGCATTGGGGTTTTTTTTTACTTTCACATTATGAAAATTATCATAATGATTATCTCCCCAATAGTCTGTATCTATCAATTTATACTCAATGGGTTTGATAAAAAGTAAGTTTCCAACTCAGTTCTGTGTTAAATTATTTTCCAGCTTAGAAAATAATTTTATTGGTCATTTATAAGAAATACAGTGAGGCAATGCTCTTTATGGGCAAAAGCAAATGTCCAGAGATACTTCAAACAATTGTTGGGAAAACCATTATAATTAACCTGTTTAATTGTATCCATAATGAAATAAGAAAGTGAACTTACTGATGTCATTATTCAATTTATCTGAAAAACAAAGTAGAACACAATATGAAATAATTGTTATTTCCTTACAATGACATAAAATAGAAGATATAAAATTATTGTAATAAAGTATTAATTATTCACTTATTTAACAATAATTTATTCTCTATAGCAGGGATTCCTGTAGTAATGTATTCAGGTTGAAAGTGTTTTAAAATTTGCCGGAGATATACATCTTTGTCAAACATAATAAATAAGAAAAAACACAATGAATGAGAAAATGACAAATTAATTTCCATTTATACTTTCTAAACCAAGTCACTTTTTAAATCAGTGTGGTGAGGTAAGGCATGAATAATTTTTTATATGAAAAATTTTATGTAGTTGTTAAGATCAAATATATGTCAATGATCATTTGTAGGTTCAACCCTTTTATGCTCATTCAACTGGTTTTCCCCAAAAGACAACTCATCTTGAGAAATAAGTTTAAAAAAATCATTAAAAATATTATAATATTAAAAATCCAAGTTACATTATTGATCTGTATTTGTTTCCACATGAAGGTCAGGAGCAATTAATGTTTCCCTATATCTTCTTTTCCTCAAAAATAAATAGAAAAATCACTAAAAGAATTTGCCTAAGTCAAGTAAAATATAGTTAACAGAAATAAGTTTATAATGGGGTCAGATGCTTTGTGTGTGATTCCAAGGTATTGATAAGGATACCATTATTTCACTTGTGGTTTCCCCCTAATTACATATAATTACAAGTGGGTGAAATATTCTCATCATTTTGTTGTAATAATTCCTCAGAGAGGGAGAGAGAGAGAGAATGCTTTTTTAGAATGAATAAAATGAAAGGTGCACCTGAAATGACAGAGATTCAGGTAAATTCAAGGCAAGGTGTGTTGCACCTCTGATGACAAGGTACCTAAGACCTGCATTCTAGCCTATTACTGGTTGAACTGTTCATCTGTATGTTTGAAGTTGGAAATGAGGCTGCCAAGATTTGAGTCTAATGCAAAGAGAATCATATGTTTTAGAAAAATAAACTCAAATCTTGGCAGCCTCCTTTACCCTGTATCTCTCTTCAATCACATATATTGTCTTTGATTTCACTGAGAATCCATGAACTGATATTTTTAAAGATGCCACACACTCACCCATAAACAGTGTTTCCTCTTTTCCCTTTTTTTTTAACCTGCTCAAATATATAGACAGCAAAACAACTTGCCCAAATGCAAGCCAATGACATGCATTTCATATTACATATGATACAACCCTTATGGCAATCACCTTTAAAAATATTTCACCACTATTCATGTGAATTCAATGGTGTTGCTAAATTTTAGCTACTATATATACTGTTCCCCAAGGTCATTTCATCTTTATTACTGGACATGCCTGAGATGTTTATGGCCTACAATTTTTAAAAGGAAAAAAAAAAGCATGAGTATGTTCTCCAGCAGAAAAGCAGACTGTTTAAATTGTTGTGTGAATATTTTACATGTACCTCTTCCTTGTGTTTCCAAAGGAATTAGGCAAGCAACTTACTAATAGCTTTGTCCCGTTGATCTGTAAAGCAAATTAATCCACATTTTATACAAGAAAACAGACATGGATTTTTTAAATAGGGCATTGATTAATCAGATGTAGCCCCACCAATAATTTTATATGCTTTGATTCATTATAATATTATATTCAATATTTGGAAGGATTTTAAATTGTCACTAATATACCTGTTTGTTAAATGTTATAATAATACTGATAATTTCCTTTCAATTAGATATCAAAGCAGTCCTTATTTAAGTATTGCAAAATTAAGGTAGGAAAACATCTATGTCAGGGAAATGATAAGGAATACGTATTAGACATTTTAAACTTTAAGCTGTCTGGTCCAATAGATCTGAATTTACCAAAAAAGAACACATGCCTTAACATATACTGCAACAGTGTGTGAGTATATTGTGAATGGTCAAAGGTAACTCATCTACATCTCTTTTTGGCATTAGCTAATCTAAATTCATTGTTCAGGTTCTGCTCTAATTAAATAAAATTCGTTAAAGGAGATTAGTATTTAAGAGGCCTACAACCTTAAATGTGATGCCAACCTATTGATTGCTAAGTCCTCACTTCAACAAGTGTAGCTTCTTTTTCAATAATATCCTGTATATACAATAGGAAATAGGATACTCACCATTTTCTGTTTGCTGTTTGTCTGTTGAAAAACAACAACAACAATACACATTAGCAATCAATTCAAGGAGATGTGTTTTGAAGTAAGCAAGATTCAGGCAAATTCAAGTAAGCATGAAGAAGATATTTTGGGCCATTTGATGTCAAGGCTTTGTGCTTAGGGGAGGAGAAATTTTCCTTTATGTACAGCAACTTTAGGAAGACAAATTCAATGAAAATTCACTAAAGTATAGATTGAAGCAAACTACATGTCTAAAGATTCAGTGTCAGTTGGATTGGATCATAGGAGAGGAGGAGTTATGATGATTATTATTCAATAACAATGCCTCAGTATTGATAGCATCGTCTACATATTGTGTAGAACTACGTGTTCCCAAGCTATGCTGTTAGCAAGAGGCTCAAGCTGTAAAACTCATTATAAAGTTCCTTCACATACTGAAGATAAGTGTAGACTAATAGAGATGACTTTTATAAAACACAATATATATGAATGATCATAACCCAATGTGAGTGAAGGAATGTGTGAAACCTAACATACATGAATGAAACATAATGTATACAAACAAAATAAAAGAAAAATAATTTGTAATATTAAAATTATTAATTGAAAAATGAATAAATATAATGACAAGTTTTCAGTAATAAAATTACATTCGGGGCAAAGCCTTTTTCCTACATAAAACAACATATGAACGTCATGGCCTGAGTACAGCAAATGGTTAACTTATTGTGCTGTTTGTTTACAAGTAGTTAACTTCACTGAGAAGATTTGAGGTTGGAATTCATTGAGGGGTCCTTGGATGAAAGACTTGGTGATATATTGCCAAAAACCACAAAGGAGCAAGATTGTCTTCTGAGACACATGGAGGAAATGTGGAATCAGGGTCAACTCCAAGAAAATGTGTCTAAGAAGATTTTAAGGGGGAAAAAAAATATATAGATGATTTCTACTCATTACATTCTTAACATTGTTTATGTTAGTGATGATTTTGGAAAAAATATTTCAGTAATTATCTGTATGAAATTGTTTTCCTCCTTATGAAATGGTTTTCCTGCTTATTTTTAAGGAAAAAAAGAACAATATTCTGTTTCTACAAAAGCAGACATCCTTAAAACCTTTAAAAAATAGTTTGGAAAAATCACAATAATTTACTTTTATCCATAATAAAATAAGACGTTGGACTTACTGCTATCACTCTTCAATTTATCTGAAAAAGACAGTAAATTTTAGGATTAAAAATTATTACAGAAAGTAAGTTTTGTAGTAGGAAATATTTCATTATAGAAAATTGTGGAATGACTTTATTGCTGTATTAATTAGTCACATATTTTCAAATCAGCATTTCTCAATAATTTAGTTCATGGTAATAAATGTAATCAGGGTGAAAAATGGTTTCAAAATTGTCTGGTATGTACATCAATGCCAAATGAAAAAAGAAAAAATATATCATGTTTTCACTTATTTCTTCCAAACAAACTCATTTATTTAATCATTGGGATGAAGTCTATGATATAATTGCATATAGCTGTTAATATCAGAAACTTATTAGTGAGGGTTCATTGGTTCAACCTAGGTTAATATATCTAAGGTTCTCCAAAGAGACAATCTGTGCTGACACATTGCGTCAGCCAAGTTGTGTTTAATGGACTGTGTTTGTTTCCGTATAATCAAGGACAATTCATGTTTCTCTTGCCTCCTGTATTATGGTTAACAAACAGAAACTCACTAAAAGTACTTTATGTGATTAACTTACTAAGGAAGTCAATACATGATACCTAAAGTATTAATGGCCATTATTTCCCTATGACATCAATGTGCTTTCTCTTTTGAAATTAATCTCTGCATGTGAAAGAGAAGAACATTCTAACCATTTTCTGATTGCACTTTTTCTGTAAAAAGGAAAGAAAAAGAAGAAACTCCATTAGAATGAGTCATAAGAAAGGAACACATGAAATGACAGAGATTCAAATAAACTCAGGATAAGGTGCTTTGGACTTCTGATGAGAAGATTAATCAAAAGGATCTGGCACAGCCCCCTAAGCTTTGTATCCGCAGTAAAAGAAAAAAAAGAAATTAAAAGATAGAGTAGAGAGCATTATGCTGAGTGAATTAGTCCCACAAGGATAAATATTGTATAAAATTGTTATTGTAGAACGAGTATAAAGATCCAGGAGGAATGGGAGAGGTTGGAAGCAAACAGATGTGTATGTGCAGGAGGGGGATTAATCATTGGGTTGAATAATTTGATGGGTGGGGGGTGAGAGAAATGGAAAGAATTTGTTCAAATTTGTATTAGAATTTTGTAAATAAACTAGTAAAGGGGGGAAAAGAAAAAAAATATATAGTGGAAAAAAATATATAGTGGAAACTCTGGCAAGGTTAGCAGGAGGAAAATCTCTTGACCCAATTTGAACTTAGAATTGATTATTATTGTCAAGTAGATTAGCTTCCCATGAGGAGTAGCAGTAGCCATTCCATTTATAAAATAATGACAGAGTATTTATTGATAGTGTTGCTTTCATGTAGTCTAAATCAGAGTTTTCTTAATTTACTTTATGTACAAATGAAATCAGGAAAAAAACTCACCATATTTTTCCTTTATTTTTTCTGCAAACAAGCAAGGTAAATACAGATTAAAGAAAGTAATGGATCAAATTGAGCAAGGAACAGCCACTGACAATCTCAATGTCTTTATCATTGAGTAGGAAGCAACTCCAACTCTCCTGACTCCAATAGTTTACTGTGGTTGCAGTAAAGAGGCAGGATCCCCCTTTTTTCTGCTGTTGAGCTGATGGTGAATTGGAATTCTCAAAAATTTGCGTCTTGTGGCTTAGAGGGTTTTTTGTTTTGTTTTTTAGTATATGTGCTGTCAAAGTGAGCACTGGGTTATAGTTTTGAAACATCACACACTCAAGGTAACTTTTTTCCCTACAGAGTCAAAATTTCAACAGGGTGAGTTGGAACCTGGCATATGGCTAACTGTACATTCCTGGCTGGAGGTTCAAATTAATACAGAAAAGAATACGAAAAAAAGAGCTTATAACTATCTTTGAAAACTGTACCAATGAAAATATTTTGGGTCACAATAATTGTCTGACTCTCATAGGCTAAATCTTCAGTCAGGGAAGTTCCTTAACAATTTAATTTGTACCATTCATCTAAAAATATTATTTCATTGTTCTTTGCTTTTTTGTTATTTTCTTTGGTGACTGTAGGTTTACCTTATCCTGTGTGTGTCGATTTATCTGACCTCTTATTGGTTACTAGGTCACTTGAATTTGAAGATACAGAAAAGATTTCAATGATTTGCACTTTACATCTATACAATTCCACATGTCTTTTGTCCATTTATTTCTTTTTCTAAAACATGTATTTTTATTCATCCTGCACACTCTTATATCTTTTCAACCTGCTTTGCTATTTCTTGCTCCTCTACTACGTATATTGTCTGTGCTTTTATAAAGAATTCATGTGTGGTGATCCTTTGGAACACCACGTACCAACCTATGAATTTTAGGCTTTCTTCTCTTACTTACTATCTCTCACTCTTTATGTTTTCAATTTTGTGAAAGATACAGGCATGAACATAAGAGCTTGCTGATGACTCCTACCATTGACTCATATTTAATGTAGAGCAATTTTATGGCAATCAACTCTCAAAAGATTTCTCTGTTGTTGATGTTTACCTATTATCATTGCTAACCTTTTTAGGTACAACTGGTAAAATTAGTTTTAAGTTTATTGTATGGCTTGCTTGGGTTTTTTTCTTTTCTCTTTTGAAAAGAAAGAAAACAAAATTATTCTTTTGTGGTAAAGCAGACATCATTCAATATATTAAGAAGTATCTTGGAAAACCATTAAAAGTATTTTGGAAAACTTCATTTTGTGGTAAAAATGGAATAAGAAGAAAGATCTATTAATATTATTTCTTCATTGTTCTGAGAAACACACTATTACTTTTTGTATATGTGAAAGTTGGTAACTTCTTTTTAATAAGATATTGATTAATCAGATAATTTCCCTTAAAGAATTATCTACGGCATGACTTTTAATACTAATATATTTACTGCTTAAAATACTTTTAAAATGGTTTTTGTTAAATATAATATTAATACTGATCAAATATTTCCCTTTAGCTTTTCTAAAATATTTCTCTTATTTAAGTATTGCTAAGCCTTTGACAATGAAACTTGTTGCCAGTTTCATCTAAAAGGAATAGATACATAAAAATTTATAAATTTAAACCTTTTATATCACAAGATCTGAAGCAACCAGGAGAGAAATCATATCTTAGAACATAGAGTTACAGTGCTGGCTCAAAAAAGACAATTCCATTGCATTTGTTCTCATAGATGTTGACAAGTGCAAGGCCTCTTCCTCTACATTCTCTACTTCCAGCTACCTAGTATTATTTCATTAAAGAGGTTTTGCTCTAGTTCAGTAAGAGTAGCTGAGGAGATTATAAGACATCTAACACCTTAAATACAATGCTATATCAATTTGGTGTGATTTTTCTCCAGTAATATTCTGTGTATGTGTATGAAAATAGGATTCTCACCATTTTCTGCTTGCATTTTCTCTGTTGGACAGAAAGGAAAGACATATTAAAAATAATTACAAGGAAATGTACAAATGAAGTAAGAGAGGTTCATGGAAATTAAAGGAAACATCTATAAGGTGTTTTGTGCCACCTGATGCCAAAGCATTCAGGGCCCTGCTCTCATGCAGATTCCTCTCATAGATTCCTTTGTGCCCAGGGTTTACAATAGTCCTTCCAAGTTTGGAAACTTTGAGAACACAAATGCAATAAAAATTAACTAAAGAATAGTGGAAACAAATTGATGTTGTTATTGTCATATGTCATCAAATCACCTGAGATTCATAGTGACAATACTTCTGAAGACTACCCTGTGCTGAGCCAATCTCACTGACTTTGACATGCCTACTCCCATTGCTCTAGTTACTGTGTCAAATCACCTCATCTGGGGTCTTCCTTTCCTGTGCTGTCCCTCCACCCTTCTGAGCATGATGTGCTTCTCCAAGGATCACTTCCTCTTGGCCATATGCCCAAAGTATGTGAGACTGAGATGTAAAATCCTAGCCTCCAAAGAGAAACTTGGTTTCATTCTAAGACAGACCAATTTGTATTCTTTGAAGTACATGATATAGTCAAGACTCTTCTCCACCACCACAATTCAAAGGCATATATTCTTCTTCTGTCATCCTTAGTCATTGTCCAGGTCTCTGATGCATAGAAAGTAATTGTGAAGACTATCAACTGGATCAGGTGGCTCTTAATCTTTAGGTTGATCTCATTGCTTCTCAGTACTCTGGAAAGGTCCCTGACAGCAGATTTACCTAATGGCAATTCTTTTGATTTCCTGATTGTTGGTGTCAAGAGTGTTGATGTGGAGCAAAGCAAGCTGTAACTGTTAACAACCTCAAGCTCTTCTCCATCTATCATGGTGTTGCCAGTTGCCCCTTTTGTGAGAATCTTTGTCTTCTTGATGTTGAGCTTCAATTCATATTGAAGACTATTCCCTGACCTTCTGCAGCAAGTTGCTCAGGCCCCCCTCAGTTTCAGCAAGCAAGATTGTGTCATCTGCATAATGCAGTTTGTTGATGGTTCTTCCTCCAATGATGCCACATTCCTCCTCATAAAGCCCAGCCTCCCGAATGACCTGTTGTGCATATAGATTGAAAAGGTATGGAGACAGGACACACCCCCAATGCAGTCCCTTTTGCTTCCCTTTTAAAAAATCAGGAAGGGAAGCAAATTATACATGTAATAATCAAGTATTAAACGGATTGGTATCCAAGAGCTGGTAACATTTTTTCCCCCTCTAAATAATGATGCCAAGTTATTGATAGCATAGTCTTCACATTTTAAATGCATGTGTGATCCTAAATTACGTTCTTGGAAGATGGAAAATTATAAGGAGCATATACTACTCTAACATTCAGAGCGTCAGTCATAAGTGAGGGTTATTCAATTACCATTTGATTTAGACTATTCATAAAAGTATATTATTTTGTTTTCTTTCTTATTATTCTTTTTGTAAGTTATGTTTTTCATGTAATTATTCTTACCATCTCAGGTTATCTGACATAATTTTTGGATAATAGAATTTCAATATATAATCTTTGATTCTATAGAGAGGTCATAGGGCATTACTACTTATCAGAATGTACCAACACAGGGTTTGTTTTGGTGGGTTTTTTTTCACATCTAAAATTTCTTCTTATTGATGAAAATTCACACCCATGCCAACACAGCCACTAACTTCATGATGTTCACAGTTTCATCCCAATGACATTAATTTTTCACTTTCACATAATGCAAATCATTGAAACAATAATCTTCACCAAGAATCTACAATTATTGAACTGAATTGCTTTGATCAGAAAATTTTCCATCTCAGTTCTCTATGTTAAATTCTTTCCCAGTTTAGAAAATAGATTTTTTGGTCCTTTCTAAGGAATATATTGGAAGAATGCTCTCTATGTGCAAAAGCATATATCCAGAAATACATCAAATAGTAGTGGGTAAAGCCGTTATAATTAATCTCTTTAGTCATATTCCACAATGAAATAAGAAGTATAACTTACTGGCATCACTTTTCAGTTTATCTATAAAACAAAGTAGGCCATATTACAGAAAATAACAGTTTTTTTAATGAAGTATTTATTATCCACTTATTTCACAATAATTGATTCTCCAAAGCAGGGATATATTCAAGTTGAAAATATGTTGAAATGTGTCAGATGTGCATTTTGTCAAACCAAATAAATAAGAAAAATTACAATTTACTTTTCATTTATTTTATCCAAACCAATTTACTTTTCAACCATTGTGATGAGGTACAATATGAGTAACTTTATGTTGTTGTTAAGATCAGAACTTTATCAATGAAGATTTTTTTTAATTTTAGCCCTCCTAAGGTTCTACAACTGGGATTGCCCTGAAAGACAACTTGTCTTAGAAAATAATTTTCTTTAAACATAAGTTGGATTTATTGGTATATATTTGTGTCTATATGAAGACGGTGTGCCCTACATGTTTCCCTGTATTATCTTTTCCTGAAAAATAAATAGACAACCACTAAAGAGATTTGCTTAAGTCAAGTAGAAAAAAATAGTTAACACAATTAAGTTAACAATGGGGTCAGATACTTTGTGTGTGATTCCAGGGTATTGATGAGGATTTCACTTAGGTGTGCTTTCCCCTTGAATTATATATAATTGTATGTGGGTGAAATAAAGATTCTCACCGTTTTGTAGTAATAATTCCTCTGTGAGAGAGAAAGATAGGGGGAAAATATGCTCCATTAGAATGAATAAATGAAAGGTACACATGAAATAACAGAGTTTCAAGTAAATTCACAGCAAGGTGTTTTACACATCTTATGACAAGATACATGGGATCTGCATTCTAGTCTATCATTCTAAGCTTTATAATGGCACTTAGCTTGTCTTGGAAGCTAGCATATGGTTAACTGGCTGAATTATTTATCCATAGGTTGGAGGTTGGAATCCATGGAGAGGAGACTTAGAAGAAAGACTTGGCAAGCCACTGTCAAAAGCACACCCACTGAAAATATTAAGGAGCACAGTACTACTCTGACTCTCAGTGGCTTAATTCTGAGTCAGGGAAACTTTATGATAATATGATTTTTGTCATTCATAATAAAATAGTATTATTTTGTTGCTGTTTACTGTCTTCTTGTTCCCTTTGTTAATTATGGCTTTCATCTTCATTACTTCCTCTGTGTCAGGTTATCAGATCTTCACATTGGTTGCTAGAGTCCTTAAAATTCAAGATGAAGCGAGGATTCTAGTGATTTATCATATGTACAATCCATTCCACACTGTTTCCTGTTTATTTATTTTCCTAAAATATATGTTCCTCTTTGCCCTAGGCCTCAAATCTTGGTGCCTCCCTTGCTATGTATCCCTCTTCAATCACATATATTGTCTTTGATTTCACTGAGAATTTATGAACTGGTATTTTTAAAGACAC
The DNA here is from genome assembly GCF_000299155.1 of Elephantulus edwardii. NCBI lineage: Eukaryota > Metazoa > Chordata > Mammalia > Macroscelidea > Macroscelididae > Elephantulus > Elephantulus edwardii. The sequence continues at coordinate 727,015 of NW_006399934.1, read as the reverse complement.
CACCGACTCACCCACAACCAATGTTTCTTCTCTTCCTTATTTTTTATTTTTTTAATCTGATGAGATATATAGGCACCAAAACAACATCTTGCCCAAATACAATGCAGTGACATGGACTCCATATTGCTTATGCTACAATCCTTATGCAATCAACTTTCAAAATATTTCATCACTTTTCATGTGAACTCAATGGTGTTGCAAAATTTAATAATATACAGTTTCCCAGGCTCATGTCATCTTTGTGACTTAACATGACAGAGATGTTTATGGTCTGTCTTTTTTTAAAAAGGAAAAAACATAAAACATGCGTATATTCTCCAGCAGAAAAACAGACATCTTTAAATTGTTGTAGGATTAATTTAGAAAACAAATGCTGTTTACCTCTGTCTTGTGTTTCCCAAAGGAATTAGACAAGCAACTTACTGAAAGCACTGTCCCGTTGATCTGTAAAGCAAATTAGCCCACATTGTATACAGGAAAATAGGCATGGAATTTTAAATAAGGCATTGATTAATCAGATGTAGTCCCACCAATAACTTTATATACTTTGATTCATTTTAATAATATATTCAAGGTTTGGAAGAATTTTAAATTGTCACTGATATACCTATTTGCTAAATTTTATATTAATACTGATAATTTCCTTTCAATTATATATCACCCCAGTCCTTATTTAAACATTGTTAAATCTAAGTTATTAAAATGTCTATGCCAGTGAAAAAACAAGGAATTTATTAATCTTAAAATTTAAGCCATCTAGTTTAATGGATCTGAATTTACCATAAAAGAATACATGTCTTGGAATATACTGCAATAGTGCTTCCTCCAAAGCAGGGTATTTGATTATATTAAATATGAATTGTAAAGGGAAGCTCATCTTCATCCTCATTTTCCTTTTGAAATTAGCTAATCTGAATGAGCGGAAGTACTCTGAGGAGGCAAGAATGATGAGATTTTTGTCTCACATACGTTGGATATGTTGTTAGGAGGTGTTAGTGAAGGAGAAAAAGACCCTCAACTAGGTGGATTGCTAGGGTAACTGCTGCAATGGGCTCTTGTGTGTATAGAAGTATGAGAATAGTGCAGGATAGAACAAGGTTCAGATCTTTTGTTCATTGTGTCCCTATGAGTCTTGCATGACTCAATGACACCTAACAACAATAGCAAATAATATGAATTCATTAGGCAGATTATGCTCTAGTTAAGTAAAATAGTTAAAGGAGATTAGCACTGAAGAGACCCAAAGCCATAAATGCAGTGTCAAGCTCTGCATTGCTAAACTCTGACATCAACAGGTTATGGATTCTTTTCCAATACTATACTGTGAATGTTGATGAAAATAGGATTCTCACAATTTTGTTTGCTGTTTGTTAAAAAATATATGCACTAGAAATGAATTCAAGAAGATATACATAGAAGTAAGTAAAATTCAAACAAATTCAAGTAACCATGAAGAAGATGTTTTGCGTTATCTGATGCCAGAGCACTGAGGATCCTACTCTCATGTATATTGTTCTAAATGTTGGTTTTGTGCCCAAGAGAGGAGAAACTTTTCTCTAAGTTTAGAAACTCTGGAAAGACAAACAAAATGAAAAGTCACTAAAGTGTAGATTGAAGCAATTACATGTGCATTGATCAAGTGTCAATTGGATTGGATTCTAGGAGGGTAAAGATTATTACTCCTCAATAATGCTGCCCAAGTGTTAACATTGTTTTCATATTGTGTAGACCTGCATGTCACTAAACCATGTTCTTAGCAAAAGGCTCAAGACATAAACCCCCTTTATATTGTTCCTTCATAATCTGTGAAAACAAGCACAGACCAACAGGGATTATTCTTATAAAACACACTATATATGAATGATTGCAGCAAACACAATATGAATGAATGTGGACGGACGTATGTTGTGCACATGAATGAAACACAATGTACACAAACGCAAACAAAACAGAATTTTTAAAATTGTAAAATTTTAAAAAATAATGAAAAAATACACAAATATAATGACAAGCTTATAGTAGTAAAAGTACAGTCAGGGCAATGTCTTTTCCCTACATAAATCCAAGATTTGAACACCAAGGCCTGTGTACAGCAAAAGTTTAATTTGCTGAAAGGTTTGGATGCAAGTGGTTAACTTCACTGAAAAAATTTGAGGTTGGAATTCATTAGGGTCCCTCAGAGGAAAGATTTGATGATAAATTGACAAAAATCCCTAAGGAGAAAGGTTGTATTGTGACACATGTGGAGGAAATCCTGAATTAGGTAAGCTTGGAGAAAATGTGTCTAATGATTTTTTTTGGGGGGGAATCCTCCTGTTTTCTACTCATCCATCACATTCTTAACATTGTTTATGTTAGTGATTATTTGGAAAAAGAAAATAGTTTAGCAATTCTCTGTATGTTTCTTTTTCCTCTTTAGGAAATTATTTTCTTGCTCATTCTTAATGAAAAGAAAGGGCAATGCTCTGTGAAAAAACATTCTCCAATGCTTTCATAAATAATTTTGAAAGTCACAATAATTTTCCATTTTTATTTGAAATCTTTAATAAAATTAGAAATGAACTTACTGCTGTTACTCTTCAATTTACCTAAAAATAAAATAAGTTATAAAATAAAAAAATATATTAAAGAAAGTAAGTTTTATAGTAGAAAATATTTTGTCATAGAAAATTGTGGAATGATTGTATTATTATATTAATTAGTCTCATGCTTTACAATCAGTGATTCTAAATTATAGGGTTCACAGTAATAATGTTATGAGAGCAAAAAATGCTTTCAAAATTGGAATGTATGTCTATGTCAAATGCAAAAAGAAAAATTACAGTGTTTTCTATTCATCTTTTCAAATCATTTATATGCTCACTAGGAGGACATCTATGATATGAATAATGGCATGTATTTGTTAATATCAGCAATTAATCAGTGAGGATTTGTAGGTTTAACCCATCTACATTAATATAACTGAGGTTATTCAACAGACAACCTGTGCTGGCACATATTGTTCACTAAAGCCAAGATGTATTTATTTTACTGTATTTGTTTTCATATAATCCAGGGTAAGGGCAATTCGCATTTATCTAGCATCCTTCATTCTGATTAACAAACAGGAGCTCACTAAAAGTACTTGCTGTAGATAAGTAAAAGAAGTTAAGTGAGAATGATTTACAAAGGAGGTCTAATAATTTCTGTGTAAGATCAAAGCTGAATGATCCAGGAAACTTCAAATGAAGATTGAAGGAGTACAGATTCGTTATAGGAAAAGAATTGGCTGGCACAGAAAAATTCCAAGAAATAACATAGATTCAAGAGGCAATGGTGAGAAAGATGAAGTTCAAGTTGATCTGGAGGAATTGGCAAAAATCATGGCCCCAGAAATTGATAGAATACGAATTAGCATAGTTCTGCATGCCAAGAAATCTGGAGAACAGCTGCAGCCAATTGATTGGAAGAGATCAGTATTTATTCCCATTTAAAAAAATAAATGACTGATAGAGTGTGGAAATTATCAAACAATATCACTAATATCACACACAAACGAGATCTTGGTGGAGATTGTGAAAAAATGGAAGGAACAGTACATCAGCAGAAAATTGTCAGATATGCAAGATGGGTTTAGAAAAGGCTGTAGTACTAGGGACATCATAGCCAATGTCTAGACGAATCTTGGCCAAAAGCACAGAGTACCAGAGAAATGTCTATGTGTGTTTCATTCACTATTCAAAGGTATCTGACTATGTGAATCACAACAAATTGTGGCTAACGTCAGAAGAGTGAGGATCCCAGAACACTTTATTGTGCTTATGTGAAACCTATACTTGGACTAGGAAGCAGTAGTTAAAACAGAGCAGGGAAACACTGCATGTCTTGGGGTCAGAAGAAAAGGTGTGTGTCACAGAAACATCCTATCTCCATACTTTTTCAATCTATATGTTGAACAGATCATTTCAGAAGCTGGACTTAATGAGGAGGAATGTGGCATTGGGATTGAAGGGAGACTCATCAATAACCTGCGAAATGCAGAAGACAAAACCTTGCTGAAATTGAAGAGCACTTGAAGCATTTGCTGAAGAAGGTCAAGGATGTAGTCTTCAAAATGGATAGAAGTTCAACATCAAAAACCAAAGATTCTCACCACTGGGCCAAGTGGCAGTATCATGATAGGTGGTGAAGGGACAGAGATTGTTAACAACTTCATCTTGCTTGATTCCACAATCAACACTCTTGGCACCAGCATTCAGGAAATCAAATTGCAATGGAAAAGTCTGCTCTCTGGGACCTCTCTAGAGTACTAAAGAGCAACGATGTCAGTCTGGAGACTAAGGTATGCCTGATTAAGGCCATGGTCTTTGCAAATAGATGGTATGCATTAGAGAGCTGATAATGACTAAGGATAATGGAAGAAGGACTCATGTTTTTGAGTTCTGGTGCTAAGTATTGAACATATTGTAGACTGCCAGGAGAACAAACGTGTCTGTCCTGGCAAAAGTGAAACCAAGATGCTCCACAGAGGCAAGGATTTTGGAGTTTCATCTCATATACAAATGGCCAGGAGGAAGCAGTGCTCAGAAAAATACATCATGCTTGGAAAGGTGGGGGGGAAAACAAAGGAAAGAACCAGGATGAGATGGATTAACTCGGTGACTGAAGAAATAGGAGCAGGCTTATCAGAGAAGATGAATTTGGGTCAGGATGGGACAAGGTCCAGAGTTAATGAATATAGGGATGTTATGAGTCAATGACGAGTCCATGGCACATAACAACAACAACAACAACAACAACAACAACAACAACAACAACAAAAACACAACCAAAGAATATCAATGTTCCCATATGATATCGATGTCCTTTTTGTTTCAAAATTAACAATTAACATGCATATATGGATTAAAATAAAGATTCTCACCATTTTTTGAGAGCACTTTCTCTGTAAAAAGGAAAAGAGAAGGTTCCATTATGAGTCAAATGAAAGGAACACATAATATGACAAAGATTTGAGTAAATTCAGAGTAAAGTTCTTTGGACTTCTGATGATAAGATTGCTCAGAAGGGTCTGGCACAGTCCCCTAACTTTTGTATGCACTGTAAGTAAAATATTTATTAAGAGATAAAGTGAAAACTCTAGCAAGGTAAGTAAGGGAAAAATCTCTTAAAGCAAATTGAACTTATAATCAAGTGTGAGGAAGATTGGCTTCACGTTGGGGAGTAATAGATATTCTTTCTATAAAATAATGAGAGTATGTCTTGATAGTGTTGTCTTCCAATAATCTAAACCAAGGTGTTCTCTATTTGTTTTCTGTACATATAAATCCAGGCAAAAACCTCACCATATTCTTCCTTAATTTTCTCTGCAAACAAGAAAGAAAAATACTCATTAAAGAAAGTAATGGAACAATTGAACAAAGAAAAATCACTGATCGTATCAGTGTCATTATCACTGAATAGGAATCAATTCTCCTCACTGACCCTTAGTAGTTTACTGAGGTTGTAATTTATAAGGGAGGTAAGATCACATTTTTTCTGCTGTAAAGCTGCAGGTGGATTTGAACCCACAGAGATGTGCATTTTGTGGGTTAGAGTTTTATAACATCATATTTGTTGTTATGTGCTGACAAGTCATCTGTGACTCATAGCGACCCTATTTGCGACTGCTCAGACAGTTGGCTCTGACACACTTACCCCCATTACACCAGTCACTGAGTTAATGAATGTCATTGAGAGTCTTTCTTTCTTGCATTGACCCTACATCTCTCAAGCATGATGCTCCTTTCTAAGGACTGGTCTATGGGAAGCCAATACTAAATATTTTTTAAAAACCAAATGCTATTTCAGGATGGAATTCATCCAGAGGCACCAAGGCAATCCTAAGGCTTTACAGGATTCTTGCATTGTATTTGCTGACCTCTCCCTCCTGAGTCATGCAGAAGGTTTGCAATAGAAAGAGCTTGGCTTCATTTGCATTGAATTCTCTTTGTGATTTACTTCCTGACAATTTTCAATAAAGATACAGGGAAGCTGGAATGGGGCCCTTCAGAGGAGAACTGCTGGCCTCCAATCTTTATGCTTTCTGTTCTATCTCATTCTTGGTTGTTCGTCTCATTATTAATAATTATAAAAATAGTTTGCCCTAGGCCTGCAACACTGGTCCTTCCTTGCAACATACCTAAAGTATATCAGACAGAGCTTCAAAATCCTTGCCTCCAAGAAGCAGCCTGGTTTTACCCTCTCCAGGACAAATCTGTTTGTTTTCTTATCAGTCCATGGTATAGTCAATACTCTTCTCCAGCACCATAGCTCCAAGGCATCAATTCTCTTTCTATCATCCCTAGCTACTGTCCAGCTTTCTGATGCATAGCAAGTAATTGCAAAGACCATGGCTTGGATCAGGTGCACCTGGGTCTCCAGATTGATATTGCTGCTCTTCAGTACTCTAGAAAGGTCCCTGACAGCAGACTTTCCGAATGCAAATCATCTTTTCATTTCCTAGCTGCTAGTACCAAGAGTATTGATTGTGGAGCCAAGCAAACTATAGCTGCTAACAATCTCAATCTATTCACCTGGTAATCAGACCAGTGATGAGAATCTTTGTTTTCTTGATGTTGAGCTTCAATTTGTATTGAAGACCACATTCTTGACCTTCTGGAGCAAGTGCTTCAGATCCCCCTCAGTTTCAGCAAGCAAGATTGTGTCATCTGCATAACACAGGTTGTTGATGAGTCTTCCTCTAAACCTGATCCCACATTCCTCCTCTTAGACTCCAGCTTCCTTAATCATCTGTTCTGCATATAGATTGAAAAGGTATGGGGATAGGACACATCCTTGACATACACACTTCCTGATTTTGAACCATGCAGTGTTTCCTTGCTCTGCTCTGACAACTGCCTCCTGGTCTCAGTACAGGTTTCACATAGCACAATCAAATGTTCTCAGAGTTAGCAACAGATTGTTATGATCCACATGGTCAAATGCCTTCACAGTCAATGAAACACAAAAAGACATTTCTCTAGTGCTCTCTGCTTTTAGCCAAGGTACAACTAAAATTAGCTATAAATATCCTTAGTACCACATCCTTTTTTCAACCCAGCCTGCACATCTGGTAATTCTCCATTGATATGCTGTTCCAGTAGTTTTTGGATAGTTTTCTGCAGAATCTTGCTTCTATGTGATATTATTGATATTGTTTGATAATTTCCACACTCTGTCATGTCACCTCTCTTTTTAACTGTAACAAATGTTTCCAGTCAGTTGGCCAGGTGGTTGTCCTCCAGATTTCTTGGCACAACTTGGTGATCACATTCAGGGCAGCATCTGTTTGTAGAAATATGTCATTTGGTATGCCCTCAATTCCTGGGGCCTTGGTTTTGGTCAACTCTTTCAGAGCAGCTTGAACTTCTTCCTTCATCAATACAGGCTCTTCTTCATATGTTGTTTTAGAAAATTCTTCTGTGTCTGCCAATTGTTTTGGTATAATGACTTTGTATACTCTTTCAGTCTTTTTTTTAATGCTTCCTGAATCATTTAATATTCTGTCCAAAACAAGTATTACAACTCAAGGCTTGAATTTGTTCTTCAGTTCCTTCAGCTTGAGAAATGCCAAATGAGTTCAGTCCTTTTGATTTTCTAACAATTTTCCAGCTCTTTGCATATTGCATTATAATATTTTGCTTTGTCTTCCTGAGCTGCCCTTTGAAATCTTCTTTTTACCTCCTTAATTTATTGATTTCTTCCTTTTCTTTGGCTTCTTTGCATTGTAGTGCAATATTCTGAGTCCTGTCTGGTATCCTTCTTGGTCTTTTCTTCCTCCTCTGTCTTTGTGATGACCTTTTACATTCTTCATGGATGATATTTTTTACATCCTCCCACAGCTCATCTGGTCTTCGCTTATTGGTGTTCAAGGCCTCAAACTCGTTCCAGAGATGATTATGAAATTCAAGTGGGATAGACTCAAGCTCAAATTTTTGTTCCTGTGGATTTGATTTAATCTTCTTTAGCTTCAGCTTGAACTTGCATAAGAGTAATTGATGCTGTGTTCCACAGTCAGTACCTGGCCTAGCTTTCACAGCTAATATTGAGCATTTCCAGTGATTCTTTCCACAGATGTAATTTATCTGACTCATATGTATACCATCAGATTAAATCCTTGTGGATAATCTGCATTTATGTTTCTTATAAAAGGTATTTTTCTATGAATAAATCATTGTACAGAATTCTTTCATTCTATCTTCAGCTTCATTCCTGTCACCAAGTATATGTTTTCCTACTGCTGATCCTTCTTCCCAGTTCCCAACTTTTGCATTCCATCCATCCATTATTAATGCATCGTTATTGCATGTTTGATTGAATTCTAACTGCAAAAGTTTGTAGAAATCTGTTTCTTCCTCTCTGGCTCTAGTTGTTGGTGCATATATTTGAATATTGGTATTCACTGGACTTCCTTGTATGAGTATGGATATTATCCTGTCACTCACAACATTGTGTTTTGAGATGGATCTAGGAATTACTTTCTCAACTATGTAAGAGATTTCATTTTCCTTACCTTTTCATCTCTGGCATAGTAGATCATATGATTGTCTGATTCAAAATATCCCATGTCCATCCAGCACCTGATCTAGTCCATGGTCTTTGCAATTACTTGCTATGCATCAGAGAACTAGACAATAACTAAGCATGACAGGAGAAGCATTGATACCTTTGAGTTGTGGTGTTGGAGAACAGTGTTGAACATGCTATGGATCTCCTGGAGAACAAACAGGTCTATCCTGGAAAGGGTTAAACCAAGCTGCTCCCTGAAAGCAAAGATTTTGAAGCTCTATCTCACATACTTTTGGTACAAAGCCAGGAGGGACTGGTTCTTAGAGAAGGGTGGAGGGACAATGCAAGTGACGAAGATCCTGATGACATGGATTGATTCAATTATTGGGGTAATAGGGGTAGGTGTGTCAGAGTTAGCGAGACTGGCCCAGGATAGGGCAGGCTTCAATGCTGTTGTATATAGGGTTGTTATGAGTCGCAGGCAACTCTATGTCACCTAACAACAACATGAGTCAAAGGCAAGTTGATGTTACATAACTACTATAACACAACTTAAGTACTCCTGGGATTGTGTTGTGTTGTGTACACTCAAGTTGGAACCGACCCATAGCTGACCCTCTAGTGGGTTCTTAGAGGCAGTTAATTGGACAAGAGGAAATTGCCTATCCTTCTGCCGCAGAGCAGCTGGTGGTTTCAGACTGCATGCCTTTGGGATTGCAGCACAACTTCTTGTCACCAGGCACCAGAGCTCCCCTATTCATGGGATATTCCCGTATAATATTGAACTACTTTCTATTTCAAAATTAACATGCACATGTGGATAAAAAGAAGATTCTCACCTTTTTCTGAGAGCAATTTCTCTGTCACAAGGGGAAGAAAAAAAAAAAAGAGGAGGCTCCATTAGAATCAATCAAAGCAAAGGAACACATGAGATGACAGAGATTCAAGGAAATTCAGGGTAAGGTGCTTTGGACTTCTAATGACAAGAATAATCAAAATAATCTGACATAGTTTCATAAGATTTGTATCCACAGTAAGAGAACAATTTATTAAAGGACAGAGTAGAAACTTTAGCAAGTAGAAGGAAAATTTACTGACACAAACTGAACTTAAAACAATCACGTTATCAGATAGATTGGCTTCCTAGGGGGAGAAGTATATGTTGCTCCTATAAAAGAATAACAAAATATTTCTTGATAATCTTGCCTTCATATAATCTAAATCAGGGTATTCTCAATTTATTTTTACCTAATTGATTTAGGTGAAAAAACTCACCATATTCTTCCTTAATTTTCTCTACAAACAAGCAAAGATAAGACTCATTAAAGAAAATAATGGAACAATTGAACAAGGAAAAAAATCACAGTCTTAGTGCCATTATCATTGAGTAGGAACCAACTCTGACAGGGAAACTCCCTAACAATTTGATTCACACCATTCAGGTAAAAGTATTAATATTTTGTTGTTTCTTGCCTTTTATTATTTTCTTTGGATTTTACAGATTTGATCATCATTATTCTGGATGTGTCTGATGTTCCATATTGGTTAATACATGACTTAAAAATGAACATACAGCAAGGATTTAAGTGATTTGCACTATGTACCTCTACATAACTCTTCTCTTATTTCTTTCCTTAAAACATGTGCTTTTATATGCCCTGCGCACTTATTATATGCTATCAGCCTGCTTTGTCATATTTCTTTCCTCATACATTCTCCTTTGTTTCATTAAGAATTCATGTGATCCTTAGAAACACAACGTATTAATCCGTGAATTATAGGTTTCCTTCTATTTCTCTCTCTCTCTGTCTCCCCACTTCCTTCCCTCCCTCCATCTCTCTCTCTCCTGTGTTTTTAGCTTTGTGAACAAAACAGGCTCCTACATAAATGTTCTGAGATTCCCATTCTTCTCAGAGTCAGCCATAGTTTGTTATGATCCACACAGTCAAAAGCCTTTGCATAATCAATGAAACACAGATGAGTCTCTCTTAAGTCCTGATGCCAAATTCCTCTTCATAGAGTCCAACTTCTCGGATAATTTGCTCAGGATATTGATTGAACAGGTGTGGAATTAGAATGCATCCCTGATGCACTCCCTTCCGAGTTCCAAGCTATGCTCCCCTGCGCTGTTCACACAACAGCCTCCTGCTCCAGATAAAGGTTCTTCATGAGCATAATCAAGTGCTCTGGGATTCCCATTCTTCTCAATGTCAGCCACAACTTGTCATAATCTACACAAACACCTTTTCATAGTCAATAAAGCACAAATACACATTTTTCTGGTATTCCTTAATTTCAGCCAGGATCCATCGGACGTCAGCAATAATATCCCTGGTGTCTTGGCCTCTTGTAAAACCACTTGAACTTCTGGAAATTGCCTATTTATGTACTATTCTTGATATTTTTGAGTTACCTTCAGTAGTATTTGGCTAGCATGTGATATCAATGATATGGTTCAATAATTTCCACATTCAGTTGAATCACCCTTCTTTTTTTTTTTTTTTTTTTCTCTGAATCACCCTTCTTGAGAATAGGAAGAAATATGGACGTCTTCCAATCTGATGGCCAGACAGCTGTCCTCCAAATTTCCTGGAATAGACTGGTGAGTGCATCCAAGGCTGAATCTGTTAATTGAAACAAGTCAATTGGCATCCCATCAATTCCTGGGGCCTTATTTTTGCCAGTACCTTAAATGCAGCTTCCACTTCTTCTTTCATTACCGTTGACTCCTGTTCATAGGATACTTTCTGAAATTTTTTCAGTGTCAATCAATTCTTTCTGGCACAGAGACTCTGTGCATTCCCTCCATCTTCTTTTGATGCTTTCTGGGTCATGCAATGCATTGCCTATAGCATCTTTCAAGCCTTTTGCTTGGGAAAGTTGGATCCTGGTGGGTGTTTGTGATTTACTTGAAAACTGGGGCAAACTGGAGGTTTCTAAATTGTGTTAGCAATCAAGTGTAAGCTGAATAACTGTATCTTATCTCATTTACAATCAGCTTGGGTGAGAAGCCTCTGTGTGGGCAAACAGGATCTGGTGGGTGGGACTTGGTGGGTGGGAGGGCCTTCGGCCCTCTGGCATGCTCTTGATTTTATTTAGAAAGAATGTTGTTCTAAGTGGTACAGCACTGGTCTATCAAATAGCTGTACTGCAAGTAGTTGGGGTTGCTGTGATACTGAAATCTTTGCTACTGGTGTGTCAAATTCCAAAAGAGCTTCCCATTGTGGATTTGTTTTGGTGGAGCTACTTGACTAAGAACAGATTAGGAAGCAGGATGGGCCATCTCTTCCTAAAAAATAGGCTTTTGAAAAATCTTTGAACACTAAACAAAGAGGATAGTTCTAGTAGTATAGTTGTAGATCCCAGATTGGAAGTTAGCTGAAATAAGGAAAATCAATAACAAACATCATTTAACCAATGAAATGTTCGTAGCTTGAATGTTAGACTTGGCTTTTACATTTACTATTTTATTTTTGTCTTGTTATCAGGCCTCATCAAAGGTTCCAGTCAACTTCAAACTGATTCATTGTAATTGTTCTGTTGCGTTTAGAGTAAGCAACTATATTTTCCATGCAATTTCTTTTTTCATTGTCCCTGTACATGATCTTCTGGTTCCTCTGCTTCACTTTCTATTCCTTTCACCCTTGTCTGGTATGTTTCTTTCTTTTCTCAAATGTATAAACTTTGACCCCATCGAGTAGTCACAGTACAATTTCTAACCTACCACCACAACAAATTTTTTAAAAATTATCATCCACTAATTTTTCTTTCTGTAGAAAATAAACATACATGCACCAGCACTATCTTTCACACTACAGCTTGCACATTTACAAGCAAATGGCATGAATTCTTTATTTTCACATGATGCAAATCAGTATGTCAATTATATCCCAGCATTCTACAACCATTGCATGGGACTGTGGCTTTGTTAACACTTTTTTCAGCAACATAATTATCTTTGTTAAATTCAATTTGTGTTTAATAAATGTTTTTTCTATCATTTGTAAGGAATATAAAGGGAGAATGCTCTATACGTGTAAAGGTAGACATTCAAAATGACTTTAAAAAATAGTTGAGAAAGAAGCCTAATTAACTTTTTAGCTTTATTCCAAAATGAAGTTCAACTTACTGCTGACACTCTTTAATTTTTCTGAGAAACAAAGTGGGACAGGTTTTATAATACAAGAATAACAATGATTTCCATAAATTTATTAATTATTCTTCACATATTCACAATAACTGATTATCCATATCAGGGTGTATCATAATAATGTACTCAGGTGTAAAATATTTTTGAAAGTCTCTGTATATACATCTATGCCAAATTAAATATGAAAGAAAAATTATAAATTGTTATCCATTTATCTTTTTTTAAATTAATGTGCTTCCTTAATAATTGAGGTGAAGTAGGAAGAATAATTTTATATAATTGCAAATATTAAAAATTTGTCACTGAATATTTGTAAGTTCAAATCATCTAGGAAAATGTCCTGAGGTTATCAGGCCAAATGATTGGTGTTTATATATAATGTTCTCTAAAGCTTAGTTGCATTGATTGGATTATATTTGTTTGGATATGGATGGACAAAAGCAATTTATTTTTCTCTATTTCCTCTTTTTTTCTGCTTAACAAATAGAAATTTATTGCTGTAGTTAAGTAAAAGATGTTTAATATGATTAACTTAATGTTGTTGTTGTTGTTGTTATGTGCCCTCGAGTCGTTTGCGACTCATAGCGACCCTATGCACAACAGCCCTAAACCCTGCTCTATCCTGCGCCAACCTCACTGCCTCTGACACACCCA
>NW_006399934.1:682355-711177 GCF_000299155.1 Elephantulus edwardii | reverse complement strand
AAGCGTATGGATATAATCCTGTCACTCACGATGTTGTACTTTAAGATGGATCTAGAAATAACTTTTTTTACTATGAAGGCATATGTGGTCAATTCATTTCTGTATGATTAAAAGGTATTGATGAATACACCCTCATTTATGTGTGCTGTGCTCTTCCTTTAAAATCTGTGTATGTGGAAGAAAATGAGATTCTCACCATATTCTATCAGCATGTTTTCTGTAAGAAAAAAAAAAGTAGTCTCCATTAGAATGAGTAAAAGAAAAGGTATGGTCGCACTTTACTGTTGCTCTACTGCAGACATCAAGGCCTGTGTGGTGTGGCTGGGTCAGGGAGTGTCTTTCTTCCATTTTCCCACCATCTGCTAAAGGCTGAGGCCCAGCCCAGTTGCACAAACATCCAAGCTAGTGACAGAAAACTATCTGCCTGGCCCAAAGGCTGCAGTTCCAATGTGACCTGGACTTCATTTGAAGCCAGAGCAATAGACTGCTGCCCTATCACCTGAAAATCCTAGGCCCACTTCCTAGAGATCACCCAACTTCCACCCTGCTGTCCTGTGCCAGGAGCACCAATAACACAAGTGAAGCCATTTCCTTCTCTCTCCCAGACACAGTACTTAACCTATGGACCCTTTGGACACAGTCTAGCTGGCAGAGTTACCTGGTTGAGAAGGTTGCTAATTTACAGGCCATCGCTCTCTCCAATTAAAGCAAGCTTTATCTTGAATCAAAGGATCAGAGAGAAATTCAGGTAGGGTGAGTTGCCCTTCCCTCTGGAGCAGTGAACTTCTGAACTAAGATTGTTGGACTAAAAATCTGCTAAGGTCTCAGGCACAAAGAACTCTACCACAACCTGAAGAAGCAGACTACCTCGCACCTTCACAAAACCAAAACTAGATGTCACCCCCCCCAAGAGAAAAAGTGATCATAACATAGAATCAATGGATTTTCTCAAGCCAGAAGGTCTGATGGAAATTTCTTACACAGAATTTGAAATAATAATGATTGAATATTTTCAATGAGTGAGAGACAAACTTGAAGAATTATAGGATACTGCAAGCAAAAATAAAAGGAATGCAAAAAACAATCCAAGACAATGCAGATAAAACAGACGAGGCATTAGAAGCTCTGTAAAAACAAGCAACCACAATTCAGAATATGAGAAACAATGGTTCAGATGATTTCAACATATATGAGCAGAATTGAAGAGATGGAACACAGAACCAGCGAAATAGAATTCTCAGCACTGATCTACTAAAATAAAAAACAGAATCAAAAAAGAAGGAAAAAGAAGAAAGGATAATATGGGACAATATTAAGAGGAATTGCATACATATAATAAGAATCCTAGAACAGAAAGAAACAAGTAAAGGCCTTAGTAAGTTGTGGAACAATTACAAGAAGAGAACTTTCCAGGCATAATGAAGAATGAGAGAATACATATTCAAGAAGCTGACTAAATACCATATGGAATAGACACCAAAACAAAAACACAAAGGCATATAATAGTCAAATATACTAGAGTCAAAGATAAGGAGAGAATTCTGAAAGGAGGTAGGAAAAAGAAAGAGTAACATATAAGGAATAGCAAATAAGATTAAGTGTTGATTCTTAGCAGAAACAGTGTGAACAAGAAGACAGTGAAATGACATATATAAAACATTAAGAGAATAAAACTATCAACCAAGAATATTTTACCCAGTAACACTGTCCATCAGATATGAAGGAGAGCTCAAGATCTTCTCAGAAAAGCAAAACATAAGGGAATTTGTAAAAACAAGATCAAAGTTGCAGGAAGTACTGAGGAAATTTCTTCCTACAGAGATGACACAAAAAACAGGATAAACCAAAGAAGCAGGAACAACACCAAAAGAGAACTCAACAAAATTATATCAATGAAGCCTTGCCTCTCAATAATTGTATAGAATAATTGTGCAGTGAAGAGAAAAAGAGTAGCAGATTTGATGAAAAATCAAAACCCATCAATAGGCTGTCTGAAAGAGACACACTTGAAAAGTGAAGATAAAGAAAGACTACAAAGAAAAAAGGTGGAAAAAATATAGCAAGCAAATGGCAACAACAACAAAACCTCAAACCTAACAAAAACAAACAAAAAACTCAACCCAGGAGTAGGCATATTAATCTCTGATAAAACATATTTCAGGACAAAAACTATAACAAAGAATAAGGGAAGTCATTCTATAATCCTTAAAGGGTCAATAGAACAAGAGGACATAACTATAATAAATATCTATGCAACAAATGATTGAGCTTCAAAATGTACAAGGCAAATGCTAATAGAACTAAAAAAGAAATAGACAGCACCACAATAATAATAGGAGACTTTAATACATCACTCTCAAGGAAAGATAAAACTACCAGAAAGAAACTCAACAAAGATGCTGAAGAATTAAATTATACAATAAACCAACTCAATCTCAAAGATATATACAGGCTTATGCACCCCACCCAAAGTGCAGTATACCTTCTTCTCCAATATGCATGAAACATTCTCCATAATAGAACACATTTTAGATCACAAAGCAAGTATTCACAAATAAAAACCATAGAAATAATACAAACAATCTTCTCAGACCAATGCTACAAAATTAGAAATTAATAATAAGAGGATAAAAGAGAAAATACTGTACATTTGGAAGCTGAACAATACCTTACTTGAACATGAGTGGGTACCAGAAGAAAGAAAAAAAGTGAAATAAAAACCTTTCTTGAAACAAATTAAAATTAAAAGAAAACTTACCAAAACCTCTGGGAAACAGCCAAAGCAATAATTACAGGTCAATTTATAGCAATAAGCAAATATATCAAAGGACAAGCAAAAATGATGATCGATTATTTAACCTGAAATTTAAAAAAAACTTGAAAAAGAACAGCAAGAAAGCCCAAAACCTGAAATTATAAAAATTACGGCAAAAATAAGTGAAATAGAAAAACAGAAATATAATTGAAACTATCAATAAGACCAGGAGTTGGTTCTTAGAAAAGGGTCAATAAAATCAATAAACACCAGTAAAACTAAGAAAGGAAAAGAAAGAAAAGACACAAATAATCTGAATAAAAGATGAAAGGGGCAATGTCACAAAAGAACTGATTAAACTAAAAAAAAAGTTAGCAATGCATTATTATGAAAACCTATGTTGTTGTTGGTAAGTGCCGTCAAGTCGCAGGTGACTCATAGCCACCCTATGAATGAAGTCTTGGACACTTCCCGTATAACTTTCATCCTTCCTCAAGGTTCACAGGGTTTCCAGAGGCAAGCTATTGTAGAAGTGGATGCCACCCACTCCTGTTCCCAAGCTTGTTTTAATTGGGGAGCTTCACCAATCACTGTCCACCCTAGGTAACAGTATTCAGCTTCACAGCAACCACGAATTACCTCTGTAGAGCAAGTGGACATACCAGAGTTACACGATGAGAGCAGATAACAAGGAATACTTCAAACATTAGCTGGGAAGCCATTATAATTAGCCTTTTTATTTGTAGTCCAAAATGAAATAAGGAGCTCAACTTACTTCTGTCACTCTTCAATTTATCTGAAAAACATAGTTGGATATATTTTAGAACAGAAAGTAAGAAAATTTTTTCAATAATTTAATTTATTCACATATTTTACTGTAATTGATTTTCCATAGCAGGGATCATTTTAGTAACGTATTCAGGTTGAAAATATTTTATAATTTGTCTGAGATATGCATTTTGTCAAATACAATAAGAAAATTACAATTTACTTTCCATTCATATTTACTTTCCATTACTTTATTTCCATTCAATTTTCTTTTGAAACCAAGTCACTTTTAAAATCAGTGTGATGAGGTAGTATATTAACAATTTCATGTTGTTGTTAAAATAAAATATTTACAAATGAAGATTTGTAGTTTGAGCCCTCTCAGGTTGTAACTGTTTTGCCCAAAAAACAACTTGTCTTAGGAAATAAGGTTCCCACCCCTCCAGAAAAAAATCATTTAAAACACTGTAACATTAAAAGGTAAGTTGGATTTATTGGTCTATACTTCTTTTCATATGGATGTTGGGGACAATGCATGTTTCCCTATATTCTTTTTTTTCTGACAAATAACTATAAAACAACTAATGAGTTTTGCTTAAGTAAAAAAAAATAGTTAACACAATTAACTTAATAACGGGGTCAGATACTTTTTATTGATGACAGCACCATAATTTTACTAAGGTGTGACTTCAATGATATATAATTGTATGTGGATGAAATTAAAATTCTCACCATTTTCTAGAAACAATTCATCTGTAAGAGACAGGCAAAAAAAGGTAGCTCCATTAGAATAATAAAATGAAAGGTACACATGTAATGACAGATTCAAGTAAATACATAGCAAAGTGTTGTGCTACAAGATATATAAGGCACTGTACCCTAGCCAATTATTCTAAGTTTTGCAACAACATTTACTGTGTCCTAGAAGCTAGCATATGGTTAACTGGCTAAATGTTCATTTACTGGCTGGCAGTTGGAATCCATGGAGAGAAGACTAAGAAGAAAGCCTTGGTAACCTAATGTCAAAACTGCATCCACTAAAAATATTAAGGAGTACAGTACTACTATGTAACTCCATAGTGATATGATTTAGGCCATTCCTTAAAAATATTATTTTGTTTTCCTTTATCATCTTATTATTCACTTTGTTAATTATGGCTTTTATCTTCATTCCTCTCTCTGTGTCAGGTCATCACATCTCCATGAACTGCTTGAAACTCAAAATGCAGCAAAGATTCCAGTGATTTATGTTATGTACATATTCACTCTACATAGTTGCCTGTTTATTTATTGTCCTAAAACTTCTTATGCTAAATATCTAAATGCTTCTATGTACCCTGGCATTCACATTTTTACAGTTTCCTTTGCCATGTATCCCTCTTCAATCACCTATATTGGCTTTGTATTCACTAAGAATTCATGTACTGATTTTTAAAGATGCCACCCACTGACAACCAGCATTTCTTACCATTCTTTTCCTTAACCAGGTGAAATATATATTCACCAAAACAACAAATTGCCCATATACAAGCCAACAACACTGACTCCATATTGCATATGATACAACCTTTATGGAAACAATCTTTCAAAGTGTTTTACCACTATTTACGTGAACTCAATGAAGTTGATAAATTTTAGCCACAATATAGTCTTCCCTAAGCTCATTTCATCTGTATAACTTGACATGACTGAATTGTTTATGGAATGTATTTTTTAATAAGTAAAAACCAAGAACATGTTCTCCAGCAGAAAAGCAGGAATGTTGAAATGTTACTGTTGTTGTTATGTGCCATTAAGTCACTTGCCACTCATAGCAACCCTATGTACAACAGCCCTGAAACCTGCTCTATGCTGCACCAACTTTATTGTCCCTGACACACCTACCGTCATTATCCTAGTCACTATATCAATCTATCTCATCGATGATCTCCCTCTCTTTGTCTGTCCCTCCACCCTTTCAAGCATGATGTCCAGTTCCAAGGACCAGTCTCTTCTTGCAACATGCCCAAAGTATGTCAGATGAAGCCTCATAATCCAGGCCTCCAAGGAGCAGACTGGCTTCACCCTCTCTCAGACAAACTTGTTTGTTCTCCTTGCAGTCCATGGTATATTCAACATTCTTCTCCAGCACCGCAGCTCAAAAGCATCAATTCTCTCTGATGCATAGCAAGCAATTGCGAAGACAATGGCCTGGAACAGGTGCACCTTAGTCTCCAGACTGATGTCGTTGCTCTTCAGTACTTTAGAGCGGTCCTTGACATCTGAATTACTCAGTGCAATTCGTCTCTTGATTTTTCTGGCTGCTGGTACCAAGAGCATTGATAGTGGAGCCAAGCAAACTAAAGCTGTAAACAATCTCAGTCTATCTCTTCACCCTCTGTCATAATGCTGCCAATTATCCTAGTGGTGAGAATCTTTGTTTTCTTGATGTTAAGCCAATTCATATTGAAACCTAGAGTCCTTGATCTTCTGCAGCAGATGCTTCAGGTCCTCCTCAGTTTCAGCAAGCAGGGTTATGTCATTCACATAATGTATGTTGTTGATGAATCTTCCTCCAATCCTGATGTCATAATCCTCCTCATACAGCCCAGCCTCCAGATAATCTGTTCTGCATATAGATTAAAAAGTATGGAGATAGAATACCTTCTTGGTGTACACGCTTGCCAATTTTGAACCATGCAGTGTCTCTTTGCTCTGTTCTGATAACTGCCTCCTGGTCCAAGGATAGGTTTCACATAAGCACAATGAAATGTTCTAGGATTCCCTTTCTTCTAAGAGTCAACCACAGTTTATTGTGATCCACACAGTCAAAGGCCTTTGCATAGTCAATGAAACACAGATTAGACATTTCTGTGGTACTCTCTGCTTTCAGCCAAGATCCATCTAACATTAGCTATAATATCTCTAGTAACATGGCCTCTTCTAAATCTAGCCTACATTTCTGGCAGTTCTCTGTTGATGTACTGCTCCAGTCATTTTTGGATAATTTTCAGCAGAATCTTGCCTACATGTGATATTAATGATATTGTTTGATAATTTCTGCATTCTGTAGGGTTAACTTTCTTGGTAATGGGAACAAATATAGATCTCTTCCAATTAGCTGGCCAGGTTGTTGTCCTTCAGATTTCTTGGCACAACTTAGTGAGTGTATCCAGGGCAGCATTTGTTTGTTGAAATGTGTCAATTGTATGCCGTCATCTCCTGGAGCCTTGTTTTTTGACAATTCTTTGAGAGCAGCATGAACTTCTTTCTTCATAACCACAGGCTCTTGCTCATAAGTAATTCCTTCTATTACAGTCACTCTGTATACTCTTCATCTTCTTTTAATACTTCTTAGATAATGTATTATTCTGCCCAAAGCAGGAATATTTTTTAGAACAAGTACTGTTTACCTCTTTCTTGTGTTTCCCAAAAGGAATTACACAAGCAACTTACTGATTGTACTGTTCCATTGATCTGAAAGCAAATTAGCCCATTTTGTATATAGGAAAATGCACTTCCATCTTATTTTAAATACATTAGTCAAATATAATCACACCAAAAAATTTATATACTTTGTTTCATCATATTAATATATCAGTGTTTGGAAAAATGTGAAATTTTTCATGATATTTGTTTAATTTTACATTAACACTGAAAATTTCCTTTCAATTGGACATCACTCCAGTGCTTATTTAAGCATTGCCAATTCTATGTAAACAAAACGTCCAGGCCAGTGAAAAGATAAGGAATGGTTGTTGTTGTTAAGTGCTGTTGAGTTGTAGATGACTCATAGTGACCCTATGAACAAAAGGCCTGAACACTTGTATAACTCTCATAGTTTCTCCAAGTTCATACAGTTTCCGGAAGCAAGCTATTTTGGAAGAGGATGCCACTACTGCTTCCAACCTTGTTTTAATTGGGGAGTTTCCTCAAACACTGTCCACTGTGGGTAACCATTATGGCATTTGACACATCAGTGTCACAGTGTTTAGCATGACAACAACCACAAGTTACCTCTGTACAGCAAATGGACAGATCAGTGTTAGACCTCTTAGAAGAGTGTTTGACCAAAACCAATAAAACCAGGCTTAAGGGCCACAGATTAAAATCACCCACCTTTGACTTGATAGCAAAACTTTCTGTCCACTAGGCCAACAGAGTTCTTTCTATGTTGTTGTTGAAGACTTTTTAAAATTTAAGCCATCTAGGTCGATGGATCTAAATTTACTATAAAAGAACACATTTCTTAAAATATACTACACTAATGATTCCTACATAAAGATAGGTATTTGATTGTATTATAAGTGTGCATGTTCAAGGGCAAGTCATCTTCATCTACACTGTCTTTTTGGAATTAGGTAATCCAAATTCATACTGTTTCAGTTAATAAAAGTAGTTGAAGGACATTAGCATTGAAGAGGCCCAAAACCATAAATGTGATCTTAAGCTATGGATGAAATTTTTACATCAACTAGGTGTGGTTTCTTTTTTAATAATATCTTCTGTATGCAGATGAAAATAGGATTCTTACCATTTTCTATATGTATTTTGTCTGTCAAATAAAAAAGGAAATATTCACTAGAAATCAATTCAGGGAGATGTACACTGTAGTAAGCAAATTCAGGTAAATTCAAGTAACCAGGAGGGAGATGTTTTGGACCATTCGATGTCAAGACATGGCGTAGGACCCCACTCTTATGAAGATTGCTCTACATGTTTACTTTGTGCCAAAGAGAGTGGGATTTTTCTCTAAGAATAGAAACTTTGGGAGGACAAATACAATAAAAATTCAATGTAAATTGACCAAATTACATGTGTAATGGTCAAGTGGTAATTGGATTGGATCCTAAGAGGGTAAATATTATTATTTTTCAATAATGATGCTTAGGTAGTGACAATATTCTTTTCATATTTTGTGTTCCTAAACTATGTTCTTAGCAAGAGGCTTAAGATGCAAAAGCCTTTATGCTGTTTCTTCATGTTCCAGGAAAACAAACATAAATCAATAGTGATTAATTCTATAAAACACTGTATATGAAACACCCTATGAAGAAAAGAATGCGTAAAACACAATGAACACTAAATTTGTATGCGAATGAAGTAAAATTTAAAAAAAGATGGAAAAATTGCATGAGCTAATGATAAGTTGTCAGTAATAAAAACACTCAGGGCAAAGTCTTTTTCCAACATAAATACAGGATTTGAACATCATGGCCTGAATATATCATATGATTAAATTACTGTACTGTTTGTTTGCAAGTAGTTAACTTCACTGAGAAGATCGGGGTTCGAATTCATTGAGGGCCCCCCCTTATGAAAGAGTCAAAAACACTAAGGAGCAAGGTAGTATTTCCTCACACATGAGAGGATTATGAATCAGCATCATCGCCAAGAACATCTGTCTAAGATGATTTTTAGAATAAAAAATATATACATTCTATACTCATCACATTCTTAATATGGTTTATGTTAGTGATAATTTGGAAAAAAGAAAAAATTGAGCAATTTCTTTTTGAATTTTTTTTCCTGCTTAGAATATGGTCTTCTTGCTCATTTCAAAGGAAAAGAAAGGACAATGCTCTGGATATGAAAAAAGCAGACATCCTCAAATTCTTTACAAAAAAGTTTAGGAAGTCACACTAATTTATTTTTTTAGTTACAATCCATAATGAAATAAGAAGTTGACCTTAACTGCTGTCACTCTCCAACTTACCTGAAAAATAAAGCATGATTGAAATAAAAAAAAAATTAAAGCAATTTTTATAAAGAAAATCTTTTCTCATAGAAAATTGTGGAATGGTTTCATTATATTAATTAGTCACCAGTTTTCAAATCACTGATTCTCAATAGTAGGGTTCACAGTAATAATGTAATCAGAAAGGAAAATGTTTTCAAAATTGTCTGGTATATTCATCTACAGCAAATGCAAAACCAAAAATATATATGATAACCTTCTTTTTATTCACTTATTCCAAAGGAATTCACATTGGAATGATTGAAATCATTGGCATGACGTCTATGGCAATTAAATGTAGCTGATAATATGCAAAACTTATCAACAAACATTTGTAGATTCAAATCATCCTGCTTAATGTAACTGAGATTGTCCATCAGACAACCTGTGCTGGCAGATATTGTTCACAAAAGCATATGTTTATTGGGTTGTATTTTTTCTATACAGTCAAGGTTAAGGGCAATTCATATTTCTCTAGCATTCTGTTTTCTGATTAACAAACAGAAACTCACTAAAAACACTTGCTGTGGTTCAGGAAAGCAAGTTGAATGTGATTAACTTATTAAGAAGTTCTAATAAGTTATGTGTGATTCTGAAGTATTGATGGCCACATTCCCATGTGCTTTCACTTTCAAAATTAATGTGTATATGTGGAAGGAAAGAAGATTCTCACCATTTTCTGATAGCACTTTCTCTGTAAAAAGGAAAAGAAAAAGAGTAGGCCCCATTAGAATGAGTTAAAGGAAAGGAACCATGAAATGACAGAGACTCAAGTAAATTCAGGATAAGGTGCTTTGTACTTCTGATGACAAGACTGACCAAAAGGATCTGGCACAGTCCCCTAAGCTTGGTATCCATAGTAAGGTAATAATTTATTAAAGGATAGAGTGGAAAATCTGGTAAATAAGTAGGAGGGAAAATTCCCTGAAGCAAATTGCACTTAGAATAATGAAGGGTCAGATAGATTGTGTTCTCAGAGGGAGTAATATCTATTCCACCTATAAAATAATGCCAAAGTATTTCTTGATAGTCTTGCCTTCATATAGTCTAAATCAGTGTGGTTTTAATTTATTTTTGGTACAAATAAATACTCACCAATTTCTTCTTTAAGTTTCTCTGGAAAGAAGCAATGAATATATTCATTAAAGAAAGTACTCCAACAATGAAAAAAGAATCACAGACAATCTCAGTACCATTGTCATTGAATAGGAACTAGTTCTGCAGACTGACCCTTTAGTAGTATACTAAGGATGTAAATTGTGAGGGAGACTAGATCTCATTTTTCTCCTGTGTCATTGTTGATGGATTGGAAGCCACAGAGATGGACATCTTGTGCCAGGTAAATTTTTTTCCTACAGAGTCAAAATTTCAGTAGGGTTAACTGGAACCAGGCTTATGACTGACTATACATTTTGAGGCTGGATGTTTAGATTCATGGAGAGAAGAATATGACAAAAGAATGGGTAAATCTCTACCAAAAGTATACTACCCAAAATATTCAGGATCACAGTAGTACTCTGTAGAGTCAATCTACACAAGGAGCTCCTTAACAATTTGATTTGCACCATTTGTAAAAATTTATTATTATTTGTTTTACTTTGACTGCTTAGAATTTTCTTTGGTAATTATGGCGTTGACCTTCATTATTCTGCTTATGTCAAATTATCCAAACTATGTAATGGTTAACTGTTGTTTTTGTTGTGTTAGGTGTCCTTGGGTACAGTGCCACTCATAGTGACCCTATGAAAAAGAGATCTGAGCCTGTCTAATTCTGTGCCATCTTCACACTTCCTGACACACTAGAGCTCATTGCCATAGTCACCATGTCAATCCACCTGGTCAAGGGTCTTACTCTTGTTGGCCAATGAGAGAGTAAGCATCATATCCCTCTTCAAAGAACAGCCCCTTCTAGTAACATGCCCAAAGTAGGTGAGACAAAGCCTCATCATCCTTGTCTCCAAAGAACACTTGGGCTGTACCCTTTCCAAGACATATATGTTTATGCTTTTGGAAGTCCATGGGAGGTTCAGTGCTCTTTTCCAATACCACAGCTCAAAGGCATCACTTCTGTCATCTTTATCTGTTGTCTAGTCCTCACATTTTAAATACGTTAAGAAGTATTTTGAAAAATAGTTATCATATCCTTTTAGTTTTGTGTTCAAAAGGAATAACAAGAACAATTTATAGATGTTACTCCTTCATTGTTTTTAAAAATAAACTATCAGTGCTGAGAGCAAAGACTTTCCTTTGCTTGTGGGGCGACAGGACCGAGGCATTGGTGGAGTTGTAGGTACAGCCTAAAGGTTCTTGCCTCTGTGGTTTTGGGGCCACTCCAGGGGACAGAAAACAAGAGACTTTAGTGTGCAGAACTTCAGGCAGAGGGAAGAAGATTTTTGGCTCTCTATGACAGAGGGTTGACCTGTAAGCCTCTGCACACGGGCAGCCCAAGTAGGTGTTACTGATCTCCAACCACACAGAGACAAAGGAGAACATTAAGCTTCAGAAGAAAACGTCAGGGGTGATGGAGTTCTATGCCAAGAGCAGGTACTCTCCAATGCTTGTGGGGAGACTGGACTGAATTGTCCCTGGGGTTGTAGGTTTCTCCATCTGGGGACCCTTGCCTCCATGGCTGTGAGGGCTATACCAGGAGCCAAAAAGGACAAGAGACTTTAATATGCAGATCTTCAGGCAGAGGGAAGGAATATTTGTAGCTCTCCGTGAGAGAGAACAAGGACTGACTTGAGATCCCCTACATACAAACTGCCTGAGCTGACAGCCCATATATCATGCCATTCTAGAGACAAAGGAAGGCATTAAGCTCCAGGAGAAAAGTTGCATGAGAAATCGCTAGAGTACAGTACCTAGTTTCACACTACTCAGCCACTTCATATATGAAGGAAGCCTACAGAGTTTATGTCAGGAAACTACTACAAGTCAAGATTCCTACAGGGCTGCCATGCAGGAAAGACAGAAACTCAAGGACTTTAAGAAAGGCAAATTTTCCCTGAAAAGATTTACAGTGGAGTGAGTAGCTCACCACATTTGGACTTAATAACTAATTAGTAACATTATAAAAGCAAGAACCACAGACAACTTTCACAGACACAATAGATACAATCTAATACTTATAAAAAATTTCACATAATGTCAAGAAAGCAACTGGTAGTATCAAACACTGTGGGAAAAAAAGAAATTAATCCTTTTCCAAAAAAAAAGCAGAGGATATCAGAGACCTCATGAATACCCCAGAGTCAAGATGGCAGATTATATATGTTGCTATAGAGACCTTCTAATAGCTATGAATAAAAGTACAAATGATGGAAGAAACAGCGGAAGCCACAAAAAAAAGACTAACCTAGAGGTATTTGAACAGCTACATAAGAAGGTGCAAATGATGGAAGAAACAATGGAAACCAACAAGAAAGCAAATGCTCCAGAAACATGGAGCCAGAAGAAATATATTGATGTGGAGGAACTTCCACAAATATAGCAGAAAAATGCAAAAAAATGGAAGAAAGAATTAAAACTATAGATAAAGAGGTACATCACAAGATAGAGAGAATACTGTCAATACAGTACTAGAAATAACAGAAAGACATGAAAACACAATCCACTGCATTAAGACTGAAATGGCAGAAGTGTCCAACACTCTGGAAGGAAAAAAAAAGTAGCACAGAAGAGATGGAACAGAAAGTAAGTGAGCCAGAAGACAAGCATCTCAATGGAAACACACTAGAAGAAAAATCAGAGATGAGACATAAATAAAAATGAAGAAAACAATGAAATTATATGGGGTGACATCAAAAGAAATAGCATATGTGTGATTGGATTTCCAGAATATGAAAGGGGTAGAGAAATATCTGAGAAAATTGTGGAAGAGGTACCAGAAGAAAACTTCCCAGATATTACGAAGAATGAAGAAATTTACATTCACAAATTTCAGTGAACACCAGGTATACTAGACCCCAAAAGGAAAACAGCAAGACATAAAATAGTAAAATTCTCCAAAATAAAAGATAAGGATAGAATACTGAAAGCAGCACGAGAAAAACAAAGAGTCACTTACAAAGGAAAAGTAGTCAGATTAAGTTCTGATTTTTTAGCAGAAACCACATGAGCAAGAAGACAGTGGGATGGCATATACAGAAAAGTGAAAGAAAACAATTGCCAACTGAGGATCCTATACATAGCAAAGCTCTCCATCAAATATTAAGGAGAAATCACATCTTTAGTAGGAAAAAACAGAACTTCAGGAATTTTTTAAAACAAGACCAAACCTACAAGTGCTTTTGAGGGAAGTCCTTTACACAGAGACAACAAAGGAAAGTGGATGGATGACAGTAACAAGTAACAAGAAACAACAACAACAAAGAAGTAAAGCAAAATGGCAACAATAAACCCTGGCCTGTCAATAATGTGAATAGACTTAATGCACCAATCATGTGAAAAAGAGTAGCAGAATGGATAAAAAAGCAAAGCCCATCAATATGTTGTCTACAAGAGACATCTAATAAATGAAGAGAAAGATAGACTCAAAATAAAGGCTGGAAAAAATATATCAAGCAAATGATATCCACAAAAAAAGCAGGAATGGCAATACTATTATCTGATAAAATATACTTCAGAATGAAAATCACTTCAAAAGATAAGGAAGGACACTATATAATGATTAAAGGCACAGTAGATACAGATGACATACCATTGGTCAAAATCTATGCACCCAATAAATACATAAAACAACTGTTAGCAGAAATGAAGAAAGAAATAGGCAGCATCACAATAGTGGTAGGAGACTTTAACACACCACATTCACCAAAGGATAGGTCAACTAAAAATAAACTTAATATACAGAAGACTTAAACTATACAGTCAGCCAACTTGACCTTATGGATGTATTCTGAGCACTGTACCCAACTAAAACTCAATTCCTATTCCAAGTGCACATGGTACATTCTTCAAACTGATCACATATTAGTGCACAAAGCAAGCCTCAAAAAATTTAAAAACGAACAACATTGAAATAATATAATGTATCTTCTCAGGCTACAATGCCATAAACCTAGAAATTAACCACAAGAGAATAAAGATTATAAAGCAATCCATGTGGAAGCTAAATGACACCCTGCTAGAACATGACTGGGTTATAGAAGAAATAAAGAATGAAATAAAAAAAGTTCCTTGAAACAAATGATAATGAAAATACAGAGTACCAAAATCTCTGGGATGAAGCTAAGGCAGTCCTCAGGAGGCAATTCATAGCAATAAGCAAGCACATTAAAAATATGGAGAAAAAAGCAAAATAAATGCTTTAATTCAAAACCTTCATCAAATAGTGTAAGAACAACAGTCTAACCCAAAAAAAGAAAAAAATAAATAAGGATAAGAGCTGAAATCACTGAGATAAAAAACAGAAAAACCATTGAAACCATCAATAAGACTAAGATTTGGTTTGTTGAAAGGGCCAATAAAATTGACAAACCATTAGCTAACTTAACAAAAGAAAAAAAAAAACGAGAAGACACAACTCAATTAAGGAATGATAGAGGTGACATCACAAAAGAAATAGAGTATATTAAATCTATAATATCAGAATATTATGAAAAGTTATACTCTGATAAATTTGAAAACTTAGAGTAAATGGACAAATTGCTTGAAACTAATTTCCTACCTAGATTGACACTCTCAGTTGAACACTTGAACAGACTCATCACAAAAGAAGAAATTAGCAGGTCATAAAAAGGCTCCCCCACCAGAAGAAAGTCCTGGACCAGATGGCATCACAGCTGAGTTCTACCAAACATTTAGAAAAGATTTATTAACAATTCTACTTAAGTTATTTCAAAACATAGAAAAAGAAAGAACACTCCCAGAGACATTCTATGAAACAATCATAGCCATGATACCAAAACCAGGCAAAGATACTACCAAAAGAGAATACTACAAACCAGTATCTCTCATGAACATAGATGCAAAAATCATTAACAAAATCTTAGTCAATAGAATTCAAAAGCACATTTAAAAATAATTCGTAAGAATTATGCAAATGGAATTCATAAGAGTTTGCAAGGATAGTTTAATATAAGAAAAACAATCAATGTAATTCACAACATTAGCAAAACAAATAAAAACAACCTGAGTATCTTAGTAATTGATGTAGAAAAGGCATTCAACAAAATCCAACACCCCTTCCTGATTAAGACACTAAAAAAAAAAAAAAAGAAAAAATAGAAAGAAATTTCTTCAACCTAGTCAAAAGTTTATATGCATAACTAAGAGCCAATATTCTCAATGGAGAATTTCTAAAATAATTTTCCTTGTGAAAATAGACCAACAAAGCTGTCCACAGTTGCCACTGCTATTCAATACTGTATTAGGAGTACTTCCTAGGGTAATATGTCAAGAGAAGGAAATGAAATGCATTCCAATCTGCAAACAGATGGTTAAACTGTTGCTCTATGCAGATGATATGATAATGTTCACAGAAAACCCTAAGGACTTAACAAAAAATTGTTAGAGTTAGTAGATCACTTTAGTAGAGTGGTAGGATACAAGATCAATATCCAAAAATCAGTGGTATTTCTCTACAATAACAGAGAACTCAGAAAAGGAAACCAAGAAAGTAATACCACTCACAATAGTCAACCATAAATTGAGATACTTGGGAGTGAACTTAACTACAAACACACAAAAAACCCTATACAAAGTAAAGTACAAAATATTTTTGCAAGACAGAATAAGAGACCTAAATAAATGGAAAAAAATGTTTCTGGTTCAGGGATAGGAAGACTCACTATTGTGAAAATGACAATCCTACCATAAGAAATATACATGTTCAGTACAATTCCAATCCGGATACCAAATTCATTTATCAAAGTTTATTGTCAAGTTTATTTGGAGAGGAAAGAAATCTCAAATAAGCAAAATACTCTTGAAAAGCAATAATGTAATTGGAGGAATAGCACTCCCTAACCTGCTGTTAGGGACCTCTCCAAGGTACTGAAGAGCAATGGTGTCTCCCTGGAGACTAAGGTGCGTTTGATACAGGCCATGGTCTTCGCAATCATTTGTTATGCATCAGAGAGTTGGACAATGACCAAGGAGGATAGAAGGAGATTGATGCCTTTGAGCTATGGTGCTGGAGAAGAGTATTGAGAATACCATGGACTGCTAGGAAAACAGATTTGTCCTGGAAAGGGTTAAACCGGGTGGCTCCTTGGAAGCAAGGATTCTGAGGCTCTTTCTAACATATTTTGGACATGTTGTGAGGAGAGACCGGTCCTTGGAGAAGGACATCATGCTTGGGAGGGTGGAGGGACAGCGCAGGAGGGGAAGGCCCTCTATGAGGTGGATTGATTCAGTGACTGGGATAATTGGGATGGGAGTGTCAGAGACAGTGCGATTGGCACAGGACAGAGCAGAGTTTAGGGCTGTTATACATAGGGTCGCTATGAGTCACAAGCGACTTGACGGCACATAAGAACAACATCAACAACCTCAAAACCTAATGTATAGCAGTAGTAACCAAAACAGCTTGGCACTGGTACAATGAAAGGGACATAAACAAGTGGAACAGAATTGAGAACCCAGAAATGTACTCATCTTTCTATGGTCAATTGATATTAAGCAAGGAATTAAAACCTATTAAATGGAGAAATGACAACCTTTTCAACAAATGGTTTTGGCAGAAATGGACTGTTAAATACAAAAAGCGGAAACAGGATTCACATCTCACACCATATGAAAAATAATCTCAAGGTGGATCAGAGGTCTTGAAATAAAGCCCCAAACCAGAGAGCTCATAAGAGACAAACTGGGACCAAGTTTAGAAGGCGTAGTCTACAGTATAAAGAGGCTGCCAAATACTGCCTGAGATGCACAATCTGAAGAGGATAAAATTGATGAATGGGACAGTCTCTGTGCTCATCAAAAACTTTTTCCTTTTCAGTTTCTTCTCTTGTGTTGGATCTATTTAAGTGTTCTATATTGGTTCCTATCAGTCTGGGCAGAGGATGCGTTTCAAGGAATTTATCCATTTCATCTGTTGTTGTTGTTATGTGCCATTGAGTGGCTTGCGACTCATAGCTACTCTATGTACAACAGCCTTAAACTCTCTGCAGTGCCAGTAGCACTGTCTCTGAAACACCCATCCCGATTACCCCAGTGACTGAATCAATCCACCTCATAGAGGGCCTTCCCCTCCTGAATTGTCCCACAGCCTCCCAAGCATGGTGTACCTCTCCGATGACCTCCTTGCAACATGTCCACAGTATGTCAGATGAAGCCTCAGGATTCTTGCCTCCAAGGAGCAGTCCAGTTTAACACTATCCATGATAAATATGTTTGTATTTTTAGCAGTCCATGGTACTCTCAATACTCTTCTCCAATACTACAGCTCAAAGGCATCAATTCTCCTTCTATCCACCCTAGTCATTGTCCAACTCTCTGACGCGTAACATGTGATTGCAAAGACAATGGCCTGTGTCAGACGCACCTTAGTCTCCAGAGAGACACCATTGCTCTTCAGTACTTTGGAGAGGTCCCTAACAGCAGCCAAGCAAACTAAAGCTGTGAACAACCTCAATCTCTTCACCATCCATTCTGATGCTGCCAATTGGTCCAGTGGTGAGAATCTTTGTCTTCTTGATATTGAGCCTCAATACATATTGGAAGCTGCAGTCCTTTAGTCACTGCAGCAAGAGCCTCAGGTCCTCCTCAGTTTCAGCAAGCAGGCTTCTGTCATCTGCATAACGCAGATCGTTAATAGATCTTCCACCAATCCTGATGCCACACTTCTCCTCATAGAGCCCAGCCTCTCAGATAATCTGTTCCGCATACAGGTTGAAAAGCTATGGAGGCAGGACATATCCCTGACATATGCCCTTCCCAATTTTGAACCAAGCAGTGTTTCCTTGCTCTGTTCTGACGACTGACTGCCTCTTGGTCCAAGTATAGGTTTCGCATTAGCACGACAAAGTGTTCCAGGATTCCCATTCTTCTCAGAATCAGGCAGGTTTTTTGATCCACACAGTCAAATGCCTTTGCATAAACAATGAAGCACAGATAGACATTTCTCCGGTATTCCCTGCTTTCAGCTAAGATCCATCTAACATTAGCTACAGTATCCCTAGTACCATGACCCCTTCTACACCCAGCCTGGGCTTCTGGCAGTTCTCTGCTGATGTGCTGTTTCCCTCATTTTTGGATAATCTTCAGTAGAATCTTGCTTGCATGTGAAATCAATGATATTGTTCTATAATTTCCATACTCTGTTAGGTATCCTTCTTTGGAATAGGAACAAATATAGATCTCTTCCAGTTAGTTAGCCAGCTGGCTGTCCTCCATATTTCTTGGCACAACTTGATAAGCACCTCCAGAGCAGTATTTCTTAGCTGAAATATGTCAACTGGTATACCATCTATTCCTGGAGCCTTATTTTTTGCTATTTCCTTCAAAGCAGCTTGAACTTCTTCTTTCATCACCATAGGCTCTCGCTCATATGTTATTTCATTAAATTCTTCTGTGTCTGCCAATTCATTTCGATACAGTGTTTTGTAATTTATCGGAGTACATAACTTTTCGTAGTATTCTGGTATTATTGATATAATTTTGTCTGGTTCTGTCGTGATGTCACTCTGTCATTTCTTAATAGAGTGATCTGTGTCTTCCCCCCCACCCTTTTGTTAAATTTGCCAATGGTTTGTCAACTTTATTGACCCTTCGGAGAAACCAGCTCCTGGTCTAATTGATGGTTTCAGCTGTTTTTCTGTTTTTTATCTCATTGATTTTAGCTCTTGTCCTTATAATTTCTATTCTTCTAGAGATTATAGGATTAGATTGTCGATCTTTTTCTACTTGCTGAAGATGCTGGGTTAGATTATTGATTCTTCTTTCTTCCTTTTTTGTGTGTGCACCTGCTGCTATGAACTGCCTCCTGAGGACTGTCTTAGCTGTGTCCCAGAAGTTTTGGTAAGTTATATTTTCATAACCATTTGTTTCAAGGAACTTTTTTTAATTTAATTTTTTTATTTCTTTTTTTACCCAATAATGTACTAGCAGAAAGTTATTTAGTTTCCACATGGGTGGTTTTGTAAGATTTACTCTTCTGTGGTTAATTTCTAGTTTAATGGCACTGTGGTCTGAGAAAACACTTTGTATTATTTCAATGTTTTTGAATTTGTCAAGGCTTGCTTTGAGTCCTAATATATAATAAATTCTGGACCAGATGGCTTCACACCTGAATTCTACCATTCACCATTCATAGAGTATTTAGCACCCATTCTACTTAAATGATTTCAAAAGATTGAAAAAGAAGAAAAACTTAGAGAGTCATTCTATGAAACAAGCATAAGTCTAGTACAAAAACCAAGTAAAGATATTACCAAGAAAGAAAACTACAGATCAATATCTCTCATGAATAGAGATGCAAAAATCTTTAACAAAATCCTAGCCAATAGGATGCAAAAGCATATGAAAACAATAATTCATCATGACCAAGTGAGTTTATAACAGGTATGCAAGGATTTGACAAGGCATTTGACTGTGTGGATCGTAACAAACTGTGGCTGACTCTGAGAATAATGGGAATCTCAGAACATTTAATCGTGCTAATGCAAAACCTATACTTGGACCAAGAGGCAGTCGTCAGAACAGAGCAGGGCAACACTGCCTGGTTCAAAACTGGGAAGGGTGTAAGCCAGGAATGTGTCCTGTCTCCATACCTTTTCAACCTGTATGCAGAGCAGATTATCCGAGAGGCTGGGCTCTATGAGGAGAAGCGTGGCGTTAGGATTGGTGGACGATCTATCAACAATCTGCGTTATGCAGATGACACAACCCCGCTAGCTGAAACCTCATGCACTTACTGCAGAGGGTCAAGGACTGCAGCCTTCAATATGGACTGAGGCTCAATGTCCAGAAGACAAAAATTCTCACCCCTGGACCAATTGGTAGCATCAGGATGGATGGTGAAGAGATTGAGATTGTTCACAGCTTCAGTATGCTCGGCTCCACGGTCAACACTCTTGGCACCAGTGGCCAGGAAATCAAAAAATGTACTGCGATGGGAAAGTCTGCAGTTAGGGACCTCTCTAAAGTACTCAAGAGCAACAGTGTCTCTCTGGAGAATAAGGTGCTCCTGATACAAGCCATGGTTTTTGCAATCACTTGTTATGCATCAGAGAGTTGGACAATGACTAGGGAGGATAGAAGGAGAATTGACGCCTTTGAGCTGTGGTGCTGGAGAAGAGTATTGAATGTACCATGGACTGCCAGGAAAACAAATAGATTCATCCTAGAGAGGGTTAAACCAGGCTGCTCCTTGGAGGCAAGGATTCTGGGGCTTCGCCTGTCATACTTTGGACATGTTGTAAGGAGGGACTGGTCTTTGGAGAGGGACATTATGCTTGGGAGGGTGGAGGGACAGCGCAGGAGGGGAAGACCCTCTATGAGGTGGATTGATTCAGTGACTGGGGTAATCAGGATGGGTGTGTCAGAGGCAATGAGATTGGCACAGGATAGAGCAGGGTTTAGGGCTGTTGTACATAGGGTGGCTATGAGTTGCAAATGACTCGACGGCACATAACAACAGCAACAACATGCAAGGATTTTTCAACCTTAGAAAAACAATCAACGTAATTCACTATATTAACAAAGGAAATAACAAGAACCACGTGATTTTAGCAATTGATGCACAAAAGGCTTTTGACAAAATCCAACATCCCTTCCTGATACAGTCAGCAAAATTGGAATGGAAGGGAATTTCTTCAACATAGTGAATAGCATATATGCAGAACCAAGAGCTAACATCATTTTCAGTGGAGAAAGACAAAAAAACATTTTTTTCTTGCAAACAGGGACCTCACAATGATCCTCTCCCCGTTGCCCATATCACCATTTCTTTTCAAAATTGTATTGGAAGTGCTTGCTAGGGCAATAAGACAAGAGGAGGAATTAAAAGGCATCCAGATCAGCAAAGAGATGGTTAAACTGTCACTATATGTAGATGACAGGGTACACAGAAAAGCCCAAAGACTCAACCAAAAAACCATTAAGAGTTAATAGACCAATTTAGTAGAGTGACAGGATATAAGATAAATATCTATAAATCAAAGAGAACTCAGAGAAGGAAACCAAGAAGGCATTATGATTCACAATAGCCAACCACACGTTGAGATACTTGGGAGTAAACCTAACTAGAGATAGAAAAGACCTATACAACAAAACCTACAGAACATTTCTGCAAGACACAATAAAAGACTTAAAGAAATGTGTCTATTTGCCTGTGCCCTGTTCATAATTAAGAAAACTCAATTTGTGAAAATTATAATCCTTCAATGCAATCCCAAAGCAGATTCCAAATTCATTTTTCAAGGAGATTGAAAGGGAAATTATCAAATTTATTTAGAGAGGCAAAAGACCCTGAATAAGTAAAACACTTCGGAGAGACAAAAATGAGGTTGGAGGCAAAGCATTATCTGACCTCAAGACCTACTACACAGCAACAGTAACCAAAACTGTACGTACTGGTACAATCACAGGCAAATAGACAAATGGAACAGAATTGAGAATCCAGAAATAGACCCAGCTATCTATGGTCAACTGATATTTGACAAGAAAATCAAAGCTATCAAATGGGGAGATGATAATTTATTCAACAAATGGTGCTGGCAACACTGGACTTACACCTGCAGAAAGCTGAAAGAGGATCCACATCTCACACGATACACAAAAATCAACTCAAGGTAGATCAGAGACCTGGGAGTAAAGCTCAAAATCATAACATTAATTAGAGACAAGTTGGAATCAAGCTTAGAAGCACTAGTACAAGGTATAAAGAGATTGCCAAATACAGCTAGAAACTCACAATCTGAAGAGGATAAAATTTATGCATGGGACCTTCTAAAGATTAAATCCATGTGTGCATCAAAAACTTTTTCAAACAGGATGAAAAGAAAACCTACTGACTGTTAATAAACATTTGGTAGTGCCATCTCAGATAAGAGTCTTATAACAAGTTTACAGAATACTCCTGGGCCTCCATAAGAAAAAGACTGATAACCTAATTACAAAATGGGCAAAAGACGTGGAAAGAAATGTCACAGAGGA
Source organism: Elephantulus edwardii (assembly GCF_000299155.1). NCBI lineage: Eukaryota > Metazoa > Chordata > Mammalia > Macroscelidea > Macroscelididae > Elephantulus > Elephantulus edwardii. The sequence goes on along the minus strand of NW_006399934.1, from coordinate 688,834 downwards.
AGATATTCGGGTGGCAAACAGACACATAAAGAAATGTTCCAAATCACTGGCAAGAAGAGAAATATAAACCATAATGAAGTAGCATTTCACTCTAGTAACAGTGGCATAATTTAACATGGAAGCAAGTAATAAATGTTGGAGTGGATGTGGTGAGAAAGGAACTCATATACATTGTTAATGGGATTGTAAAATGGTACAACAATTTTGGAAGGCAGGGTAGTGCTTCCTCAAAAAGCTGAACATAGAAATTCCATGTGACCCAGCTATTCCATAACTTGGAATATACCCTGAGAAAATGAGAACTGAGGCACAAACAAAGATTTGTACACCAATGTTCATAGCAAAATTATTCACCATAGCAAGAACATAGAAAAAGCCCAAATGTCCAAACACAAATGAATGGATTGAGAAATTATGGGCCATTCATATAATCAAATACTATGCGGCATGCAGGAGCAATGGTTTTGTAAATTATTATCTAACTTGTGAGGGAGTGGAGAGCATTTTGTTGTGTGAATTAACTCAGTCCCACAAGGATAAATATTGTATACAACCATTATTGTAGAACAAGTATAAGGATCCAAGAGGGGTGGAAGAGTTTGTAAGCAAAGTGATGAAGATGTGCAGGGGTCGGGGGAGGGGATTATTTGTGGGGTTGTACAATTTGGCAGGTGGGTGGGTGAGGGAAATGGAAGGAATCTGTTTTCATAAACGTTGTACTCAAATTTTGAAAAGAAACCAGTTGTAATTGTTGTTGTTATGTCCTGTCAAATTGCCTGTGACTCATTGCAATCCTATGGGCAACAGCCCTAAACCCTCCTCTATCCCTTGCAAATCTTATTGTTTCTGACACACCTACCCCAATTACCCCATCACTGAATCAATTCATCTTGTAGAGGGTCTTCCTCTCTTGCACTGTCCCTCTACCCTCCCAAGCATGATGTTTCTCTCCAAGAACTGGTCCCTCCTTGGAACATGTCCAAAGTATGTCAGACAAAAAGCTTCAGAATCCTTGCCTCCAAGGAGTATCCTGGTTTAACCCTCTCTTGGATGAACCTGTTCATTTTCTTAGCAGTCCGTGGTATATTAAATACTCTTCTCCAGCATCACAGCCCAAAGGCATCAATTCTCCTCCTATTATCCCTAGTCATTGTCCAGCTCTCTGACGCATAGCAAGTGACTGCAAAGACCATGGCATTTATCAGGTGCACATTAGTCTCCAGAATGACATCATTGTTCTTCAGTACTTCGGACAGGTCTCTAACAGTAGACTTTCCCATCGCAATACATCTTTTAATTTCCTGGCTGCTGGTGCCAAGAGTGTTGACTGTGGAGCCAAGCAAACTAAGGCTGTTAACAGTCTCAATCTCTTCGCTCTCTGTCATCATTTCCTTGGTTAGAATCTTTGTTTTCTTGATATTGAGCCTCAATCCATATTGAAATAAACTAGTATGTTGTTGTAAACTAGTATAAAATAAAAAAAAAACCCACCCTCAAACCAAAACAACCAGAACCTTTTTCCAACAAGATTGAAAAACAAAACAAATGACAAACCCTACTGACTGGGGACATTTGGCAATACCATCTCAGACAAAGGTCTCTTTACAAAAACTTATAGAATCTTACAGGGCCTCCAGAAGAAAAAGACTGAGAACCCAATTACAAAATGGGAAAAAAGATATGAAAAGACTTTTCATACAGGAGGACATTTGGTTATCCAACAGACATATGAAGAAATACTCTAAATCACTGGCAATAAGAGAGATACTAATCAAAACCACAATAAGATACCATCTTACCCCAGAAGGAGTGACAAAATTTAGCAGAGCATCAAGTAATAAAGAAATGTTCGAGAGGATGTGGTAAGGTAGGAACTCTTTTACATTTTTAGTGGGATTGTAAAATGGTACAACCATTTTGGAAGGCATTTTGGCATTTGCTCAAAAAGCTGAACATAGAAATTCTGTATGATCCAAGTATTCCACTGCTTGTAATATACCCTGAGAAAATGAGAACTGAGGCACAAGCAGAAAATTGTACACCAGTGTTCATAGTAGCATTATTAATCCTAGTAAGAACATGGAAACAGCCCTAGTGTCCAACCACAAAGGAATAGATGGAGAATTTTTGGTACATTCACAAAATCCAATATTACTTTGTGAATTACTCTCTAACATGGGAGGGACTAGAGAGCATTATGCTGAGGAAATGAATTCAGTTTCATAAGGACAAATATTCTACGACTATTATTATAGAATGAGGACGAAGATCCAAGAGGAGGGGCTTAATTATAGGGTCACAAAATTTCATGGGTGGAGACAGTGATGGGTAAATGAAAGGGGAAAGATCTGGTGTGAAAAACAATGTATATGAACTTTATGAACTTTGTATGTAAGCCAGTATAAACTAAAAAAATAAAGTTTTAAAAAACCAAAACTATCATTTATTATATATGTGAAAGTCGAGATTTTCTTTTTCTTTTTTTTTAAATTTTATTTTATTATTATTTTTTTTTGTGTGTGTGTACCGTCAAATCAGATCCGACTGGTACAGGAGGACATTGTCCCTCCTTCTCTGGCAGAGCATCTGGTGGAGATTTTCTTTTTAATACATTATTGATTAATCAAATAATTTCCTATCAAAATTATCTGTGGTATGGCTTTTAATACTAATACATTTAGTGTTTGATATCTTTTTAAATGGTCTCTGATATGCACATTTGTTTAATGTAATATTAAACTGATAAAAATCTCTTCAGCTTTTCTAAAACATTTTTCTTGTTTAAGAACTGTAAACATCTAGTATAGGAAAACTTGAATGCTAGTGATATACAAGGAAAACATACTTAAATTTGCAAATTTAAACCCTGTATGCTGATCCCAAATATACACAATTTTATGGTATTTGCTTACATAAATGTTGATAAATGCAAGGCTTCTTCCTCTACATTCTCTCCTTCCAATTACTTAGTATCAATTCATTAAAGAGGTTTTTCTCTAGTTCAGCAAATATAGGTAAGAAGATTAACCTGTAAGAGATCTAACACCTTAAGTACAATGCCATATCAACTTGGTGTGTTTTTTACCCAGTGATATATTGTGTACGTGAATGAAAATAGGATTCTCACCATTTTCTGCTTGCATTTTCTCTGTTGAACAAAAAAGGGAAAGACATATTAGAAATAATTAATGAAAATGTACAAATGAAGCAAGGGAGATTCAAGCAAAACCAAGAAACTATCTACAAGTTGTTCTATACCACTTGATGCCAAGATACTCAGGGCTCTGTTCTCATGGAGATTGATTTAACAGACTCATTAGTGCCACGTTTTGAGAAACATTCTTCCAACGTTAGAAACTTTGGGAATACAAATACAATGAAAATTCACTAAAGAATAAAAGGAAACAAATTGCACATGTAATAATCAAATATTAGACAAATTGGTTTCCAAGGGTTGGTAACACCTCTTTCTCTAACTAATGATGCCAAGTAATTGTTAGCACAGCCTTTATGCTTTTAAACCCATTTAAACCCATATGATCCTAAGTTATGTTGTTGACTAATGGATCGAGATGAAAAATCTGTCATATTCTTCTTTTGTATTCTATGAAAGTAAGCCAGGGAAGTGGTCATTGATTAAAATAAGTTAAACATGATCAAGCGAAATAATGTCTCAGAAATAGAACTTAATTCAAGACAAATCTTTTCCCCTATATGACTCTAAGACTTTAGTAAAGTGACCTATATATTGACAAATGGTACTCTTGCTGAGCTGTTCTCAAAAGGTTAACTTCCTTAGAAGAGTGGAAGTTAGAATTCACTGGTGCTTTAGGAGAAACACTTGGTGATCTATTGCTAAGACTTAGCTGCCAATAACCATTAAGGAACACATTTCTACTCTGATGCCCAGGTGGATCATAAGTAATCAGAGTCAGTTAATAGAAAACTGGTTTACGATGACCTTACTAGAGAGAATGATTCTCTGCTCAATAACCTCCTGTCAGTGTTTTCGTTAGTGATAGCTTTGACATTCGTTATTCTATTTTTTCCCTATAGTTATCAGTTCTCATCAGGAACTCCAGACAACTTAGAATGATTTACTGCAATTGTTCTGTTGTATTTATAGTATGTACCTATCTTTTGCACATAATGTCTTTTGTCAGTGTCCCTGAACATGTTCTTATGGTCTCTGCCTCTCTTCTTATTTATTTTCAGCCTTGCCCGATATGTCTCTTTTTTCCTTTAAATTTATAATATTTGATTCTATAGACTGTTCTCAGGATACTACTTCTGACCTTCTACCAAACACAACTTTGTTTTTTAATTCTCATCTACTGTTGTATGTTTATGAAGAAAATACACAGACATGCACAGCTTGCATATTTACAAGCAAATGACATTAATTCCTTATTTCACCTTATGCAAATCATAGTGTCATTATTTTTTTCTTAGGTATTCTATGACTATTAATATGAGCCTATGGCTTTGCTAAAATTTTTTAACAACACACTTTGTTAAATTAATTTCATGCTTTTTGGCAAATGCTGGAATCTGCAAGCCACGCCTCTGAGGGACCCATTTGAAAGGGATAAACTTTGTGGGGAGAGTGGCTGAAGTTTCTAAAGCCCCACTATGGCACAGTGGGTTTGTTGCACGATGGAGACAGTAGGAATTTGAATAAGAACTTTTGATGGATTAGAATCGGAACTGTATGAAATCAGCCTGGGTTGTATTCTGGTCCACATTTCAGTGCGCACTCCGGATCGGCAAAAGCCAGAAGCTGCGGGACCCATTTGAAAGGGGAAAGCTTAGTGGGAAAATTGGCTGAATCCTCTTAAGTCACACTAAGACCCAGTGGGTCTGTTGTTTGATGTGGACAATAGGAATTCTAAAAAGAACTTTTATTGATACAAATAGTTTTAGGAACCACAGGATCTTAAACCCGTACAGCTTTATGGAAATTTGACTTGTCCTCCTAGGCAGGGGCCACTGGATGAGGGCACTGGGTAGTGCCACTGGGTAAGGGCCACTGAGTGAGAACTGCGGACTAGGAGACAGACAGCGGGAACTTGATCAGGGTCCTCAATCATGAGCACACCTGGGCAGCTAAGGTCTGAGTGAGGTCCCTCAACTGGTTGACCCACCCTGGTGACTATTTCACCTTCCTGCCTGCCCCACCCCATTTGGCTCCACTCCTGTGACTACACGACCAGTCAGTCAATCAACCTGCCTTTAATCCAGAGCACCTGGATCTGACTTACCTACAAAAGACTGCTCTCACAGGCTCTGAACTGACTTTTTCCTTGAGTCAGAAATTCAGAGAAATTATCTTCAGATCAAGTTTAAATCAATGTCTCAAAGAAAACAAGCTACTGTACACACTACACAAATGCAAAACAAGATGTTACCCCCAAAGGGTGACACAGTAGCAATGGATTTCCTAAAAACAGAAAGTCTGATCGAATTTTCTGACACAGAATTTAGAAGAACAATGATTCAATATTTTCAATGAATAAAAGACAAACTTGAAGAACTACAGGATGCCACAAGCAAAAACCAGGAGGAGCTAAAAAAAAAAAAAAAACCAAACCAAACAAAACAATCCAGAACAATGCAGATAAAACAAATGAAGCACTAGAGGCACTGGAAAAACAAGAAACCATGATCCAAAATATGAGGTCCAATGTGTCAGATGCTGTCAAAATGATGGAGGGACACATAAATAGAATTGAAGAGATAGAACACAGAAGCAGTGAAACAGAAGATAGAAATGTCACCACTGATCTGCTAGAGCAAAAAGCAGAATCAAAAAAGAAGGAAAAAGAAGAAAATCTAAGAATAATGTGGGACACCATCAAGAGAAATAACATGCACATCATTGGAATCCCAGAACAGGCAGAAACAAGTAAAGACACCGAAAAACTGGTGGAAGAATTACTGGAGGAAAACTTCCTAGGCATAATGAAGAATTAGAGAATATATATTCAAGAAGCTGAGCAAACACCATATAGAATAGACCCCAAAAGAAAAACACCAAGGCATATCATAGTTAAATTTGACAGAACCAAAGATAAGGAGAGAATCCTGAAAGTAGCAAGAGAGAAACAAAGAGTAACCTACAAAGGAGAACAGATAAGATTAAGTGCCGATTTCTCAGCAGAAACCATGCGTGCTTCTAGAAGATAATGGAAAGACATATATCAAACACTCAAAGAACAGAACTGTCAACCAAAAATACTGTACGCAGCAAAATTATCCATCAAATATGAAGAAGAGGTCAAGATATTCCCAGAAAAACAGAACCTAAGAGAGTTTGTAAAAACAAGACCAGCATTGCAGGAAACACTGAGAGATCTCCTTCTTACAGAGTTACCACAGACAGCAGGATGGACCAAAGTAACTAACAACAACACCAAAAAGAATTCAACAAAATGATAGCAATCAAACCCCGCATCCCAATAATCACACTGAATGTGAAT
>NW_006399934.1:651545-678520 GCF_000299155.1 Elephantulus edwardii | reverse complement strand
AAAGGGACAAATACTGCATGGCGCCACTGTTGTAGCATGCGTCTGACATCAGGGTGGGGGTATGACAGAAAAAACTGGATAAATTATGTATATTGTATTGAAACAGATGAGGGAAAGAACAGATTAGAAGTGATATATGATTGAGCATTATGGTTAGCACAGGAATCCAGAATTAAGGTTGAATAGAGAAATGTACTCGGGGTGGGGGGTGGGGGAGAAGGGACGTGGGAATTGTATACTAACGAAGGAATCTTTTTTTTTCTCTTGGGAGGGGGAAGTGAGCTGGTGGGGAGAGGTGGGCAGGGAGAAAAGTGCGGCAATGAATGAATGGAAATCCAAAACCTCTGTGAATGTCTATTAAAATTAATAATTAAAAAGACCAAAAAACCCCTGAAAAACATAAAAAAAATGTTTGTTGAAGAAATAAATTTTTTTTAGAAAAAAAAATTCATTTCATGCTTAGGAAGGGATTTTCTTCCTCATTTTTAAGGAATATAGAGGGACAATGCTCTATATGTATAATGGAATACATCCAATATTGTTTGGAAAGGCACTGTCATTAGCTATTTTGTTGTATTCCAAAATAATGTTCAACTTACTGTGGTCCCTTTTCAATTTATCTGAAAAACAAAGTAGGACATGTTTTATAATAAAATATAACAAAATGATTTTAATAAAGAATGAATTAGACATGTATTTAACAATTATTGATCTCTATATCAAGATTCAGTATTTTAATACACACAGGCTGAGGATATTTTGAAATGATCTGGGATATATATCTATGCTCAATAAAAAAAAATAATAATTGTTTTTAACTTATCTTTTCTAAGCCAACATGCTAGTTAAATCATCGAGATAACCTAGGACATGAATAATTTTATATAATTGTTAATGTAAAAAATTATCACTGAAGATTTGTAGTTTCAAATAATCTAGGAAAATGTTCCTGAGGTTGTCAGGCCAGACAGCCTGTGTTTGTATATAATGTTATCTAAAGCTAAATTGCATTGATTTGCTCATAACTAAGTAAAAGTTATTCAATGCTATTAACTTTCTATGCATTCAAATAATTTCTGTGTGTATTGCTGAATACACCCTCATACAACCTTTGGTGTACTTTTCTCGTCATTTAAAACCTATGTATAAAAAGAAACTCAAAAAACCCCCCCTATGTATGTAGAAGAAAATTAAATTCTCACCTCTTTCCATAAGCACATTTTCTGTAAGAGAAAAAAATATCATCTCCATTAAAAAGAGTTAAATGTAAAGTATATATGAATGAAGTGACATAGATTCAAGTAAATTCTGGGCAAAGTGCTTTAGACACCTGAGAACAATGCACTGAAGAGTACTCTCTCTGAGAAGTTACCCTGTACTTTTTATACATAGTAAGAGAGAAAGAGAAAAAGAAATTCTGGCAACATAACTAGCATGGAATCCACTGATACATAATTGCACTTACAATCATCAAATATCAGGTAGAAAGTACACAAGAGGATTAATAATTATTTCTTCTATAAAACAATATAATCAAGGACAAGGATAAAGCCATGTTTTTCCAGGATCCTCTATTCTGATTAACAAACAGAAACTCACTAACAATACTTGGTGTATTTAAGTAAAAGAAGTGGAATTCTAGTAACATGAATATTAACATGAATATGAATATTAATATTATTACTCATATCATTATTCATATTAATATTAATAATACTTTAATTTCTGCATGATTCCAAAATAATGGTTACCATATTCCCATATATCATTGATGGGTTTTCTCTTTCAAAATTATCTGTGCATGTGGATGAAAAGAAGATTCTTACCACTTTCTGAGAACAGTTTATCTGTAAAAAGAAAAGAACAAGAGAAGACTCCATTAGAATGAGTCAAAGAAAAGAACACATGAAACGACAGAGATTCAAGTAAATTCAACTTGAGGTGCTTTCGATTTTTGATGACAAGCCTGATGAAAAGGATCTGAAACTGTCTTCTAAGCTTTGTATCCACAGTAAGAGAAAATGAAAGGATAGACTGAAAACTTTACTATGGGAAGTAGGAGGAAAATCTCCTGAAGAAAATGGAACTTAAATAAAAAGTGTCAGGTGGATTGACTTCCCTGGAAAAGTAATATCTATTCTTCCTAAACAATAATGACAAAGAATTTCTTGATAGTATGGAATTTTACCAATTTATTTTTGGTATAGATTAATCCAGGCAAAAAACTTACCGTAGTCTGCCATAATTTTCTCTGCAAACAAACAAGGGAAATAATCATTAAAGAAAATAATGGAACAATTGAATAAGGAAAAATCACAATCTCAGTGTCCTTATCAATGAGTAGGAACAACTTTACTGACTGATCCTTCAGTAGTTTAAAGTAGTTTTAAATTCTAAAGAAGGTGACATCCTATTTTTCTGGTGTGCAGTTGCTGGTGGAATGGAATGCACAGAACTGTTCATTGTGGATTAGAGTTTTATAGAGCATCGCAACCTGTGGACTAAACTTTTTTCTTCAGCATCATAAACTAAATAGGGTAAACTGGAACATGGCATATGGCTAACTCCATTTCCAGGCTGGATGGTCAAATTCATGGACAAAAGAATATGAAGAAATGGGGACTTTCTGCCAAAAATGAATGACTGAAAATATTCAGGACCATAGTAGTACTCTGACTCTCATAGGCTCAGTCTTCAGTTGGGGGGACTCCCTAATAATTTGATTTCTACCATTTATAAAAAAAATTTATTTCATTGCTTTTTGCCTTTTTGGTATTTTCTTTGGTAATTATGGTTATTACCTTCATTATTCTGTGCCAGATTATCTGATTTCTGTTTTGGTTAACAGACTACTTAAATTTAAAGATACAGCAAGGATACCAATGATTTGCACTCAGTATCTTCATTCCACTTGCTTTTTCTCCATTTATTGCTTTCCCTAAAATGTGTGCTTTTATTTGTCTTGCACACTTCTTATCTCCTCTCTTGCATATATTCATGTGGATTCTTTGGAACACAACACACCAACTCATTAATTTTAGGTTTCTTTCTCTTGCTCTCTCTATTATTTTGAACTTTGTGAAAAATACAGGCACTGAAATAAGAGCTTGACAATGATCTAATCAGTGGCATTCACATATTTCATGTAGAGTAATTCTTTTTTTTTCTTCATGATTTATATTTTATTGGTTGTTTTAAGGGTCAGTACAGAGACATTATGAACAACCTGTACACAATTCTTAATGTAGAATAATCCTTAAGGCTATCAACTCCCCAAATATTTCTCTACTATTAATGTTTACCAAGTGACATTGCTAACCTCTGTTAGACACCTTTGGTAAAATTAGTTTTAAGTTTATAGTATGGTTTGCTTGTTTTGCTCTTGCATTTTTTTGAAAAGAAAGAAAACAAGAGTGTTCTTTTGTAGTAAAGCAAACATCATTCAATGCCTGAAGAAGTATTTTGGAAAACAGTTATCTCTTAATTTTTTGTTCAAAATAGAATAAGAAGAATTTGTTGTTGTTACTTCTTCACTTTTGTTGTTGTTGTTGTTGTATATGTGAATGTGGAGAACTTCTTTTTAATAAGTTATTGATTAATCAGATAATTTCACATGAAGAACTATCTATGGCACGGCTTTTAATACTAACACATTTAGTGCTTGAAATACATTTTAAATGGCCTATGATGTTATATGTAATATCAATGCTGATCAAATATTTCCCCTTAGTTTTTCTAAAATATTTCTTTTATTTAAGCATTGTCAGACTTAGGATAAGGAAACTTGCATGCCAGTGATATATAAGGAATATATACATGAAAATTTATAAATTTAAACCCTGACACAATAACTGAAGCTACCAGAAGAGAAATCATGCCTTAGAACAGAGAGCTGGCACCAAAACATATAATTCCACAAAACATATAATTCCAATAAACACAAAACAGTGCTGGCACTAAAAGATATAATTTCATTCTACTTGCTAACATAGATGTTGACAAGGGCAAGTCCTCTTCCTCTACAATTAGGACTCTCACCATTTTCTGCTTGATTTTTCTCTGTTGGACAAAAAGGAAAGAGCTATTAAAAATAATTACAAGGAAGTGTAGAAATGAAGTAAGGGAGTTTCAAGCAAAAGCAAAAACTATCTACAAGTTGGTTTGCACCACTTGATGCCAAGACAATCTGGGCTCTCTCTCATACTGATTTCTCTTATAGAAACCTTTGTGCCCATATTGGGACTCATGCCCCCCATGAAACTGTAAGAACATAAATATAATGAAAATTCATTAAATATTAGATGGTAGCAAATTTCACATACAGTGATCAAATATTGGATTGGTTTCCAAGATTGGTAACACTTCTTTCTCTGACTAATGATACCAAGTAATCGTTACCACAGCCTTTATGGTATTAAACCCACACGATCTTGTTATGTTGTTGGCCAGTGGATCAAGATGAGAAATTTGTCATATTCTTCTTTTGTATTCTCTGATAGGAAACCAGGTAAGTGGTCATTGAATAAAATAAGTTAAACACGAACAAGTGAAATAATAAGGTCTCGGAAATATAACTTAATTGAAGACAAATCTTTTTCCCCTACATGACTCTAAATGGTACTCTTGCTGAGCTGTTCTCAAAAGGTTAACTTCCTTAGAAGAATGGAAATTAGAATTCACTCGTGCTTTAGGAGAAACACTTGGTGATCTATTGCTAAGACTTAGCTGCCAATAACCATTAAGGAACACATTTCTACTCTGATGCCCAGGTGGATCATAAGTAATGAGTCAGTTAATAGAAAATTGGTTTACGATGACCTTTCTAAAGAGAATGTTTCTCTGCTCACTAACCTCCTGTCACTGTTTTGGTTTGTGATGGCTTTGACATTCATTATTCTATTTTTTCCCTATAGTTATCAGTTCTCATCAGGAACTCCAGACAACTTGGAATGATTTACTGCAATTGTTCTGTTGTATTTACAGTAAGTACCTATGTTTTGCACATAATGTCTTCTGTCAGTGTCTCTGAACATGTTCTTATGGTCTCTGCCTCTCTTCCTATTTCTTTTTAGCCTTGTTTGATATGTCTCTTTCTTCTCTCAAAATTATAATGTTTGGTTCCATCGACTGTTCTCAGGATACAACTTTTGACCTTCCACCACTACCACAACTTTGTTTTCTTTTTATTCCTCATCTACTGTAGTATGTTTCTGAAGAAAATACACATACATGAACAAACACTACTTTTCACACTACAGCTTGCATATTTACAAGCACATGAAATTAATTTCTTATTTTCACCTTATGCAAATCATAGCACCATTTTTTTTCTCTCTGCTATTCTACAACTCTTGACAAGTGTCTATGGCTTTATTAAAACTTTTTCAGCAACACAATTCTCTTTGTTAAATAGATTTTGTTTTTTGCTTAGGAAATATTCTTCCCCATTTTTAAGGAATATAAAAGGGATATGCTCTGTATAAATAAAGTGGACATCAGAATTACTTCAAAAAGTAGTTGGCGAGAATTAGCTGGTCTCAAAAAACAATGTAATTCATATTTTGCCAATAAACTAGTAAAAAAATTTAAAGATATTTGGAAAAGCCAATATAATTAACTTTTCCAGCTATATTTAACATGAAATATACTAGTGTCACTTTTCAGTTTATTTACTGGTGTCACTTCTCAGTTCATTTGAAAAATAAAGTAGAATGAGGATTCCAAGTTGACAGCAGTGGAGAAAACAGTGTGAAGAGCTGGAGGAGCAGCAAGCTGCATAGAAATGAGCCAGTGGAGAGACTGTCACAAAGAGACCAATGCAGTATGACATGTACAGTAGGAATTTGAGTCAGAACTTTTATTAAAATAATTAGTTTGGGAGCTACAATAGCATCTACCACAGGACCCAGCTGAAGCCAAAAGCCACCAGCCTAGCTGCTTTGGGACCCATCCATCAGGAGAAAGGAGGTTAGTGGGAAATTGACTGAGTTCTCTTAAGGCCCATGAGCAGACTTGTTGGAATTTGAGTTTTCTTGGGCACTGTCCACTGCCCTGGAGGATGCCCAGAAGCAAGTGAGTCAGTGGGAATTTGACTGAGTTTTCTTAAGCCACACTGGACCCAGGGCCCTGCTGGGACAGGGGCCCCAGGGTGATGGCACCTGGGTAAGGGCCGGGGACAAGGACTGCTGAGCTAGAGACACTGGGTGGGAGATAGACAGACAGCTGGAATGTGAGTAGGGATCCCACTCGTGAGCACACCTGGACAACTGAAATCTGAGTGAGGTCCTTGCAAGTGGCTGACCAGCCCCTGTGGTCACCCCACCCTAGTGCCTGCCCCACTCCCCATTCTGCCCCACACCAATGCCTACATGTCCAGAAAATCAACTTGCCTTTAATCAGGAACACTTGAACTGACTTAGGTACAAGAAGCTGCTCTCACAGGCCCTGAACTGAACTTTCCCATGAGCCAGAAGTTAAAAAAAAAGACAGGTGGGGTAGCTGCCCAACTGATTTCTAGAGCATTGTCTTCAGATCAAGAGCTATCAATGTCTCAAAGGAAGCAAGCTATTCCACACATTACACAAGCATAAAGCAAGATGTCACCTCCAAAAGGTATCAGTGGATTTTCTAAAGCCATAAAGTCTGATAGAATTTTCTGACATAGAATTTAAAAGAAAAATGGTTGAATATTTTCAATGAATGAAAGACAAACTTGAAGAATTACAGGACAGTGAAGCAAAAATTAGGAGGAGCTTAAAAAAAACAATCAAAAACAATGCAGATAAAACAAACAAGGCAGTAGAGGCACTAGAAAAACCAGAAACCACAATCCAAAATATAAGATCCAAAGCTTCAGATGCTGTCAACATGATAGAGGAACACATGAGCAGAGTTGAAGAGATGGAACACAGAACCAGTGAAATAGAAGTTAGAATTGTCACCTCTGATCTGCTAGAGTAAAAAGCAGAATCAAAAAGGAAGGAAAAAGAAGAAAACCCAAGAATAATGTGAAACACCATCAAGAGAAATAACATGTGAATCTCGGGAATCCCAGAACAGGAAAAAACAAGTAAAGACACTGAAAAAATTGTGGAAGAATTACTAGAGGAAAATTTTCCAGGCATAATGAAGAATGAGAAAATACATATTCAAGAAGCTGAGCAAACACCATATAGAATAGATCCCAAAAGAAAAATACCAAAGCATATCATAGTTACATTTACCAGAACCACAAAGATAAGGAGAGAATTCTGAAAGCAACGAGGGAGAAACAAAGAGTAACCTATAAGGGAGAGCAGATAAGACTAAGTCCCATTATCCCAGCAGAAACCATGTGAGCAAGAATACAGTGAAAGGATTTATATCAAATACTCAAAGAACACCAATGGTAACCAAGAATATTATACCCAGCAAAATTACCCATGAAATATGAAGAAAAGATTAAGATATTCCCAGAAAAACAGAACCAGAAGAAGTTTGTAAAAACAGGACCTGTGTTGCAGCAAACACTGAGAGTTGTCCTTCTTATAAGGTTCCACAGAAAGCAGCATGGACCAATGTAACTAGCAACAACACCAAAAAGGACTCAACAAAATTATAGTAATAAAACTCTGCCTTTCAATAATCACAATGAATGTGAATGGTTTGAATACACCACTGAAGAGAAAGAGTAGCAGATTGGATAAAAAACAAACTCCATTAATATGCTGTCTACAAGAGGCACACCTGAAAAATGAAGATAAAGAAAGATTAAAAATAAAAGGGTGAGAAAAAAAATACTAAGGAAGTGGCAACCAGAAAAAAGCAGGACTAGTGATATTAATCTCCAGTAAAATAAATGTAATGCAAAAATCATGACAACGGATAAGGAAGGCACAACATAATGCTTAAATGGTCAATAGAACAAGAGTACATAACAATAATAAATAAATATGTACCAAATGAAATACCTGCAAAATATATAAAATCAAAACATTAACAAAACAGAAAAAGAAAATTGAAAACATTACTATAGCAGTTGGAGACTTCAATACATGCTGCTAAAGAAAAGGTAGAACTACCAGAAAAAAAATCAACAAAGATGCTCAAGAATTAAACCACACAATAAACCAACTAGACATCATAGATATTTATAAGCTAATGCACCCCAAAACCCCAGAGTATTCCTTCTTCTCCAATGTGCATGGAACATTCTCCAGAAAGATCACATTTTAAGTCACAAGGCAAGCATCAATATATTAAAAAACATAGAAATAATAAAAATAATTTTCTTAATACTACAAATTTAAAAATTACTAAGAGGATAAAGGAGAAAAAAAATTATGCATGCATAAGCTGAACAACACCTTACTTGACAGTGAGTGGGTACTAGAAGAAATAAAAAATGAAATGAAAAAGTTTCTTGAAATAAATGACAATGAAAATACCACTTGCCCAAAACCTCTGGGAAACAGCCAAAGCGGTAATCAGAGGTCAATTTATAACAATAAGCAAACATATCAAAAGGCAGGAAAAAAGTGACCATTGATTCTCTAACCCAACAGCTCCAACAAATTTGAAAAGAACAGCAAGAAAACCAGACACTCTCTAAAAAACAGAAATTATAAAAATTAGAGAAGAAATGAATGAAAATAAGAAACCAAAAAACAATTGAAATCATCAACAAAATAAGGAGTTGGCTCCTTGAAAAGGTCAATAAAAATGAAAAACCACTAGTAAAACTAACAAAGGTAAAAACACAAATAATCTGAATAAGAGATGAAATGGGCAACATCACAACAGAACCAACTAAAATAAAAAGGCTGATGTTGGAATATTATGAAAAATTATATTCAAACAAATATGCAAACCTAGAGAAAATAGACAAATATTTAAATTCACAACCTACCTAAACTGACCCCAACCAAAATTGAACTCTTGAATAGACCAGTTGCAAAAGAAGAAATTGAAAATGTAATAAAACAACTTTCAGCCAAAAATAGCCCTGGACCAGATGGTTTTATAAGTGAATTTTATCAAACATTCAGAGATCTGTTACCAGTTTTACATAAACTATCTCAGAAAATAGAAAAAAAAATGGAATTCTCTGAGACTCATTCTATAAAGCAAACATAACCTTGACATCAAAGCTAGGTAAAGACACTACCAAAATAAAATAAAATAAAAAACAAACTATAGGTCAATATCTCTCATGAACATTGATGCAAAAATCTTGAATAAAATCTTGGCCCATAGAACCCAATGATACATAAAAAAAATAATTCACCATGACCAAATACAATAAAAATTCACTAAGGGATAGATGGAAAGAAATTACACATGTAATAATCAAATATTATATGTAATGGTTTCTAGGGTTGGTAACATGTCTTTCTCTAAAAAGCAATGCCAAGAAATTGATAGCACAGCCTTCATATTCTTAAACCCATGTGATCCCAAATGAAGTTCTTGGTAAATGGATGAAGTTGAGAAACTTGTCATATTCTTCCTTTGTTTCTCTGAAAGGAAGCCAGGGAAGTGCCCATTAAAGAAAATAAGTAAAAAATGAACAAGTGAAATAATAAGGTTTCAGCAATATAACTTCTCTCAAGACAAAACTTTCTTCCTGCATAAGTCCGAGACTTCAGTAACATGACCTACATGCTGACAAATGCTGATCTTTCTGTGCTGCTCTCAAATGGTTAACTTCTCTGAGAAAGGTGGAGGCTAGAATTCACTGGTGCCTTGAGAGAAAGACTTGGTGATTTATTGCCAAAAACCAGGTGCCAATAACTAGTAAAGAGCATGGTTCTACTATGATTCTCATGAGGATCATAAGGAGTCAGAATTAGTGAAAAGAAAATTGGTTTAAAATGACTTTTCTATAAAAAATGGGTTTTTTGCTCACCAAATTCCCATCACTGTTTTTTTGTTAATGATGGCTTTGACATTCATTATTCATTTTTCCCTTTTTATCAGGTCTCCTCAAGAGCTCCAGACAACTTGAAACCAACTTACTATAATTATTCTGTTGTATTTATAGTAAGTATCTATGTTTTCCACATAATATCCTTTTTTTTCCAGTGTCCCTGAACATATTCTTATGGTCTCTCTGCCTTGTTTCCTATTCCCTTTCAGCTTTATCTAATATTTCTCTTTCTTCTCTCAAATGTCAGAAAACAATTTTGGGTCTTTTTAATTCTCATCCATTGTTTTTTCTTCTGAAGAAAATACATATACATGCACCAACACTACCTTTCATACTATAGCTTGGACATTTGCAATCAAATGACCTAATTCCTAATTTTCTCATGATGCAAATCATGGTGTCAATTATTTTCTTAAGTATTCTTCAGCTATTAACATAAGCCTATGGCTATCTTAAAACAATTTTAAAAACATAGTTGTCTTTGTTCAATTCATTTCATACTTAGGAAATGGGGTATGTTTTTTTGGTCAATTTTAAGGAATATAAAGGAGCAATGCTCTATATATGTAAAATGTAGACATCCAAAATGGTTTCCAAAAATAGTTTGGAAAGCAAATATCATTCATTAGCTTTTTCAGCTATATTCCAAAATGAAGTTCAACTTACCATGGTGTCTCCTCAGTTTTTCTGAAAAACAAACCAGAGTATGTTTGAAGAAAGAAAACAAAATTATTTTATGGATACATTAATTATTCACATGTTTCACAATAATTGATTCTCTATAGTAGTGTTTATTATAGCAATGTATTCCAGTTGAATGTATTTTTAAAATTGGGATATACACCTATAACAAACTCAATATAAAAGAAAAAAAATAATTTGCGTTCCATTTATTTTTTTCTAAGCCAACAACTTCCTTAATCATTGAGATGACGTAGGATATGAATAATTTTATGTAATTGTTAATATCAGAAATTCATCACTGAAGATTTGTAGGTTCAAACCATATAGGAGGTTGGACCATCTAGGAGGTTGAACCATCTAGGTTGCTTGAACAGACAACCTTCATTAATATACAATGTTCCCTAAAGCTAAATTGCATTTATTGGATTATATTTGCTTGTATATTGATGGATAAGGGAAATTCATCTTTCTCTATCTCTTATTTTCCTGTTTAACAAATAGAAACACATGAAATGTATGTGTTGTACTTAAAAAATATTTAATGTGATTAATTTACTATGCAGTCAAATAATTTTGTGTGATTAGAAGGTATTGATGAGTATACACTCATTTCCCTTAGTTGTGCTATGCCCTTTATTTGTAATTGGTGTATGTAGAAGAAAGTAAGATTCTCACCATTTTCTATTAGTATGTTTTCTGTAATAGAAAAAAAGTGGTCTCCATTAGAATGAGTAAAAAAGGGAAGGCATATTTGACGTGATACAGATTCAACAAACTCAAGGCCAAGTGTTTGGACACTTGAGGGCAAGGCACTCAGGGTCTATTCACTCTCTGGCAGGTTCCCCTAAGCTTTGTATACATGTTAAGTGAAAAAGTGAAGAAGGAAAGACTGGCAATGAATGGTAACAAGGATGCAATTCCACTGAGAGAAAAGATTGATAGTCTTGCCTTTACATAGTCTAAAACTGGGTGTCTTACACTCTTTACAAATGAATCGAAACTAAATAGCCACCATATTTTCTCAGAATTTTCTCTGAAAACAAGCGTTATTCTAATTAAAGAAATAACAAAACAAGGAAAACTCACAATTTCAGTATCACTATCACTGAGTAGGATTAAAGAATCTCAGAATCATTATAACTGAGTAGCAACAAACTTGTGACTGACCCTTCTTCAGTCCTTTTCAGAAGGTATAAATTGCAAAGGAGGACAGGAATAATTTTTCACCTGGGCACATGATGGTGGATTGGAACTAAAGGACGTACATCCTGTGGGTTAAAGTTTTATGACATGGCAGGACGTGAGGTAAACATTTTTCTACAGAGTCTTGATTTTTCAGTAGGGTGACCTGAAACTTGTATGTGGTTAAATGGTTGCACTGTTCATTCATAGGGTGGAGGTTGGTATCCGTGGAGAGAGGACAGAAAGACCTGGTGAACCACGGCCCAAAGTACATCCACTGAAAATGATAAGGAACACAGTGCTACTCTGAATTTCATAGGGTCAACCTTGACTCAAGCAAATTCCATGATCATTTAATTTAGATTTATAAAAAATGGTGTTAATGCTGCTTTTTGCCTACTTATTATTCTCTTTGTATATTATAGCTTTCACTTCATTACTCTGCTCATCTCAAGTTACTGGACCTATTTTTTTCTTTTTTTTATTATAGAACTCCAATATATAATCTTTGATTCCATAGAGAGTCCATAGAGTACTACTACTACTTACCATCACCTACTACCACAGGATGTTGTTCCTTTTTCTTCTAATATTTCTTCTTGCTGTTAAAAATACTCACCAATACCAACATAGCAACCGACTCCACAACTCACTCATTTTTATCCCAATGACACTGATTTTTTACTTTCACATAATTCAAACCATTGTAACAATTATCTTCACCAAGAGTTTACAACTAAAAACTTGAGCTCTATGGTTTTGACAAAAAGAAATTTCTCAACTCAATTCTCTGTGTTAAGTTTTTTCCAGCTTAGAAAATTGTTTATTGGATATTTATAAGGTTTGCTATGTGGTAATGTTGTCTATGTGAAAAAAACAAATGCCCAGAATATTTGAACAATAGTTGGGAAAACCATTATAATTAGCCTGTTACTTACATTCCACAATGACATAAGAAGTTCAACTTACTGTTGTTATGCTGCATTTTCTCTGAAAAACAAAGGAGGACATAATTTATAACAGAAAATATCACAATTATTTTAATAAAGTATTAATTATTCATTTCTTTCTCCATAGCAGGGTTGTAGTATTCAAGTTGAATATACTTTGAAATTTGTGGAAGATACACATCTTTGTCAAACAAATTACATAAGAAAAATTACAACTTATTTTCCATTTAGATCATTGGGATGAGGTAGGGTATAACTAATTTTATGTAGTTGTTGAGATCAGAAATTTATTAATGTGAATTTATAGGTTCAGCCCTTTTAGGGTAACACAACTGAGTTTTTCCTGAAAGACAACTCATCTTAGGAAATAATTTCTAAGGCTAAGTTGTATTTATTGGTCTACATTTGCTTCTTAATGGAAGTCAGGAGCAGTTTATGGTTTCCTGTATTCTTTTTTATCTGAAAAATAAATAGAACACCACTACAGGGATTTGCTTAAACCAAATAAAAAAAAATTTAACATGACTTAATAATGGGGCCAGATACTTTGTGTGTGATTCCAAGGTATTGATGACAACATCAGCATTTCACTTAGGTGTGCTTTCCCCTTCAATTATATTTAATTGCAAGTGGTTTAAATTAAGATTCTCATAATTTTTTAGAAACAATTCCTCTATAAGAGAGAGAGAGAACAGAAGTAGGTTGCATTAGGATGAATAAAATAAACAGTATACATGAAATGACATAGATTCAAGTAAATACAAGGTAAAGGTGTGTTGCACATCTCATGATAAGATGCACTGCATCTGCACTCTAGCTGGTTATGCTAAGCTTTGCAATACTTGGTGTAACCTGGAAGTTGACATATAGTTAACTGGCTGGTTTTCATTCTTAGGTTGGAGATTAGAATTGAGGTGAGAAGACTACAAAGAAAGACTTGGTAACCCATTGTCAAAACAGCACCCGTTGAAAATACTAAGGAGCACAGTATTACTCAGCTTCTCATAGGGTCAATCCTGAATTTAGAGAACTCCACCATAAAATTATTTAGGGCTTTCATAAAAATATTATTTCATTGCCCTTTACTGTCTTATTATTCCCGTTGTTAATTATGGTTTTTACCATAATGTGATCTCCACATTAGTTACTAGACTGCTTGAAACTCAAAATGCAGCAAGGATTTTGGTTTCTTAATACTTTGTATAATGAATTCCACACTGTCTATTGTTTATTTATTTATTTTCCTGAAACATATGCGTCTGTTTGCCCTGGTATTCATATCTTTGCAGCCTCCTTTGACATGTCTACCTCTTCAATCACATATATTGTCTTTGGTTTAACTGAGAATTCATATACCGAGATTTTTTAAACACCCCACCCACCGACCCTCCCACAACCAGTTTCTTCTCTTCCTTTTTTGTTTTATTTTTTTAACCTGATGACGTTTTGAACGAAAATTTGACAATATACAAGCAAATCACACTGACTCTATACTGCATATGATACAATCCTTATGGCAATCATCTTTCAAAATATGTCACCACTAAACATGTGTACTCCATGGTGTTGCTAACTTTTAGCCACAATATATTCTTCCCCAAGCTCATATCATCTTTATGACGTGACATAACAGAGTTGTTTATGGCTTTTCCTTTCTAAAAGGAAAAAAAACCCACAAAACAACCAAACCCATGAGTATGTCATCCAGCAAAATAAAAAACCAAAAGCAAAACAAACAAACAAACAAACAAACAAAACACAAAACCCCCAAACTCCAAAAAACCCCAGACAGACAAGTTTAAAAAGATATAGAAATATTTTTTTGGGAAAAAGTGTAATTATCTCTTTCTTGTGTTTCCCAAAGGAATTAGACAAGCACCTTACTGATGGCACTGTCCTATTGATGTGAAAAGCAAATTAGCCCACAATGTATACAAGAAAATATGCATGCACCTTATTTTAAATAGAGCATTGAATAATCACACTAGTCACACCAAGAAATTTATATGCTTTGGTTCATCAGAATAATATATTCAGTGTTTGGAAGGATTTAAAATTTTTGCAGATATACCCATTTTTTAGGTGTTATACAAATGTTGATCATTTCCTTTCAATTAGACATCACATCAGTCATTATTTAGGAGGCATTGCCAAATCTAAGTTAGGAGAATATCTATGCTAGTGGAAATATAAGGAATTTATACTAGACATTTTAAAATATAGGCTGTTTTGGTCAGTGGATTTGAATTTACCATAAAAGAACACATGTCTTAGACCATTTTACAACAGTGATTCCTCCATAAAGCAGGGTATGTGATTATGTTTTGTTGATGGTAAAATCCTACTCATCTTCATCTACATTCCCTTTTTGGCATTAGATAATCTAAATTCATATTTCAGGTTCTTTTCTAGTTAAAGAAAAGTAGTTGAAAGAGATTATTAGCATTTAAGAGGCCTAAAACTTGAAATGTGATGTCAAGCTATTGAATGCTAAACCCTCAAATCAACATGTGGTTTTCTTTTTCAGTTGTATCCTGTGTATGAGGATGAAAATAGGATTCTCACCCGTTTCTGTTTGTACTTTGTCTGTTGAAAAAAAAAAGGAAATACACATTAGAAATCAATTTAAGCAGAAGCAAGATTCAGGCTAATTCAAGCAACCATAAGGAAGATGTCTTAGACCATTTGATGGCAAGGAACTGAGGACCCTAATTTCATGCAGATTGCTCTAAATATTTGCTTTGTTCCCAGGAGAGGAGAAACTGCTCCAAGTTTAGAAACTTTGAGAAGACAAATACGGTGAAAATTCACTAAAGTATAGTATAACTCAAACTACATGTGTAATAATCAAGTGTCGGGTAGATTGGATCCAAGGAGAAGTAATGATTATTATTCCTCAATAATAATGCCTAGGTATTGACAATAATTTTATCTTAATATTGGGTGGAACTGTGTGTTATTACAGTTCTTAGCAAGATTTCAAGATGCAAAACCCATTATATTACTCCTTCATATTTTGTGAAAATAAGCATAGATCAACAGTGAATAATTTTATTAAACACACTGTATATGAATGTTTGTGTCACACACAATGAAGGAATGTGTGAAACACAATGTATATGCATTTTGTATATAAAAGAATAGACAACCCTGCTTGCTGAAACTGAGAAGGACCTGAAGCACTTGCTGCAGAAGGTCAAGGACTGCTGCAGACTTCAATATGGACTGAGGATCAATATCAAGAAGATAAATATTCTCATCACTGGGCCAATTGGCAGCATCAGGATGGATGATGAAGAGATTGAGATTGTTAACAGCTTTAGTTTGCTCGGCTCTACAGTCAACACTCTTAGTGTCAGCAGGCAGGAGATTAAAAGACGTATTGTGATGGGAAAGTCAGCTTTTAGGTACCATTCCAAAATATTGTTCACAGCAATGGTGTCACTCTGGAGACTAAGGTATGCCTGGTACAGGCCATCGTCTTTGAAATCACTTGGGCTTCCATTTATTCATTGTTCATTATTCAGAGAGCTAGACAATGACTAGGGAGGATAGAAGGAGAATTGATGTCTTTGAGCTATGGTATTGGAAAAGGGCACTGAACATCCCATGGACCACCAAGAGACCAAACAGATATGTTTTAGAAAGGGTTCAGTTAGACTGCTCTTTGGAGGCAAGAGTGATGAGGCTTTGCCTCACATACTATGGGCATGTTGCTAGGACAGGCTATTTATTGGGGAGAGACATGATGCTGGGAAGGGTACAGGGTAGGCAAAGGAGAGGAAGACCCTGGACCAGGTGGATTGACATAGTGCTAAAATAGGCTCTTGTGTCTCAGGAAGTGTGGGGATAGCACAGGATAGAAGAGGGTTCAAATCTTTTATTCGTAGGATCACTATGATTCATATTCAACTCGATGACATCTAACAACTAACAATAACAACGTATGTTCTCTATTCATCACATTCTTAACATTGTTTATGTTAGTGATGATTTTGGAAAAAAATAATTTTGCAATTCTCTGTATGCAATTGTTTTCCTGCTTAAGAAATGGTCTTATTAATCTGTAAGGGAAAAAAAAAGGGCAATGCTCTATTTGTACAAAAGTAAACACCTTCAAATACTTTAAAAATAGTTTGGAAATCATAATAATTTACTTTTTTAGTTGCAATTCATAATGAAATAAGAAGATGAACTTACTACTGTGACTCATCAATTTATCTGAAAAAGAAAATACAATAAAATTATAAAAGAAAGATTTATAGTAGAAATTTCATAGAAAATTGTAGAATGCTCTTATTAATGTATTAATTAGTCACATGTTTTCCAATCAGTGATAATAATAGGGTTCACAGTAATAATGTAATCAGGGCATAAAATAGTTTTAGAATTTTCTGAGATATACATCTGTGTAAAATGCAAAAAGAAAAATTGTAACATGTTTTCATTTCTTTTTTCCAAACTAACTCATTTATTTAATTATTGGGATGATGTCTATGATATGAGTGATTATATGTAGCTTTTACTATCAGCAATACATCAGTGAAGATTTGTAGGTTCAACCCATCTAGGTAAATAAACTGATGTTATCTGGACAACTTGTGCTGGAACATAGTATTCCCTAAAGCCAATATGCATTTATTGGACTGGGCTTGTCTTCACATAATGAAGGAAAATTCATTTTCTGCATAGCATTAACAAGTTGAAACTACGAAACTCACTTGCTGTAGTTAAATAAAGAAATGGAATGTGATTAACTTACTAAGGAGGTCTATTAATTTCTGTGTGATACTAAAGTATTGAGGGCCATATTGCCATACGTCACCGAAGTGCTTTCTCTTTCCCAGTTAACGTGTGTATGTGGATGAAAAGAAGATCCTCACCATTTTCTGGTAGAACTTTCTCTGTAAAAATGAAAATAAAAAGGTGAGGCTCCATTAGAATGAGTCTAAGAAAGGAACTCTTGAAATGATAGAAAATGCAGGATAAGGTGTTTTGGATTTCTGATGACAAGACTGATAAAAAGAATCTGGCACAGTCCCCTAAGTTTTGTGTGTATAGTAAGAAAAAAATATTAAAAGAAAGAGTGGAAATACCTGCAAGATAAGTAGGAGAAAAATTCTGTGACACAATTTGAATCTAGAATAATCAAGTGTCACATAGATTGGTTTCTCATAGGAAGTAATATCTATTCCTCCAATAAAAAAAATGAAAAAAGTAGTTTTTATAGTCTGCCTTCATGCAATCTAACACAGGGTGTTCTCAATTTCTTTTCTGTACAAATCAATCCAAAAGAAAAACTCACCATATTCTTGCTTTATTTTCTCTGCAAAACAAAACAAAAACCAAAAACAATTAATATACTCATTTGTATAACAATGAAAGAATTTTTCTTCTTTTCAAAGAGAGGAGCAAACTGGGGTGGGGACTGGGTGGACAAGGAGAAAAATGCAACAATGAATAAATGGAAGCCCAAAGTCTCTGTAAACACTCATTAAAATTAATAACAAAAAAATAAATATATTAAAAAAGGAAAAAAAAAGAAAAAACTCTCAACAACAGGATTCTGGATTCATCAACTTATCATTACTTATATTGATTATGGTTTATTAAAAAAGAATAAAAATTCACTCTCCGAGTTTCGCGATGCCACCAAAGGACGACAAGAAGAAGAAAGACGCCAGGAAGTTGGCCAAGAAGGACAAAGACCCAGTGAACAAATCAGGGGGCAAGGCCAAGAAGAAGAAGTGGTCCAAAGGCAAAGTTTGGGACAAGCTCAATAACCTGGTCTTGTTTGACAAAGCCACATGTGACAAACTTTGTAAAGAAGTTCCCAACTATAAGCTTATAACCCCAGCTGTTGTCTCAGAGAGACTGAAGATTCGGGGTTCCCTGGCCAGGGCAGCCCTTCAGGAACTGCTAAGTAAAGGGCTTATCAAGCTGGTTTCAAAACACAGAGCTCAAGTGATTTACACCAGAAACACCAAAGGTGGCGATGCCCCAGCTGCTGGAGAAGATGCATAAACAGGTTCAACCAAACTGTACATTCTAAAAAAAAAATTTGACTCAACCAAAAAAAAAAAAAAAGAATAAAAATTCTCTGTATCAAATTGTTTACCTGGTTAGGAAATGAGGGGGGGGGGTTTCTGGGTAATTTTTAAGGAAAAGAAAGGGTAGTTTTTTCCATGTCCAAAAGCAGACTTTTCCAAATATGTGAAAAAAATAGTTTAGAAAGTCATTGTATTTAGTTTTCAGGTTGCATCCCAATTTTGAAGTGATTTTGGTAAAATATTAATTAGTCCCATATTCCCCAATCAATGATTCCTACAAGTTAGGTTCACAGCAGAAACAATATATTCAGTCCTGAAAATGTTTTGAAAATTATCTCTGGTGTACATTTATGTAAAATACAAACATAAAGGAAAAAAATAACTTGCTTTTTATCTTTCTCAAATGAAGTCATGATTTATTAAATAGAATTATCTGTATGAGATGAATAATATGATGTAGCTGTCAAACCATCTACATTAAGGGAATTAAAGTTCTGTAAATACACATCCTGTATTTTTATAACAAACAGAAAATCACTAAAATGATATTCTGTAGTTAAAGAAACTGTGAATAACTTAGTAAGGATTTTAATAATTTCCATATGAAACCAAGGTATTGATGGCTACATCTTCATATCATGCCAGTGTGATTTCCTTTTCAGTGATTAGCTATGTATGTGGATAAAAACAAGATACTCCCATTTTCTCCTATCATTTTATGAGTGTGGGGCAGTGGAAGAAGAGGTTTCATTATTATAAGAATGAGGAAAGATAACAAAATAAGAGAGATTCAAGTTAATTTTTAGGGCAAAGTGTTTGGCCTTCTGATGACAATACTCATAACAAGAATCTGGCACATTCCTCTAAGCTTTGTAACCATACCAAGAACATATTTGAAAAGACCATTAATGTAAAACTAGTAGGATACTATTAAAACCTGTATGGAGACCCAAGGAAGGAAGGAGTGGGATGGACAAGGGAGAAATCACAGGGTTTTACAATTTAATAGGTGAAGGGTTGGGGTAAAGGAAATGGGAAAGGTCCAGAAGGCACTTACTTGAAAAGAGGGCTAATAATGAGTATAGTTCAGTGGTGATTAATTTTATAAAGCACAATGTATGGGAATGATCATATGAAATAACAATGTGAATAAAAAATAGTAGGAAAACAACAAAGCCAGGAAACTGTCAAGGTAAGTAAGGGTGAAAAATACACTGAAACAATTTGTACTTAGAATGATTTAGTGTCCAGTAGATTGCTTTTCCAATTGAGTAATATGTATTTCTTCTACATAATAATGATATTAATGAAATATTGATAGTCTTGCCTTCACATAGTCTCAGATTGAGTCTTTTCAAATGACTTCTAAATAAATCAATGAGAAAAGCTCATCATAATCTTCACTGATTTTCTCTAAAAATAAGCATGGGAAAAACTCATTAAAGAAAGTAATGAAATATTTGAGCAAGGAAAAATCACAGATGATCTCAATATCGTTATCATTTAGTAGAAAACAAATCCTGACTGACCCACCAGTCATTTTCTCAGGTTGTAAATTTAGAAGGGAGGATAAGTTTCATTATTTCCCTGTGAAGCAGATAGTGGCTTGGAACCCAAAGATATGTACATCCTTTATGTCAGATTTTTTTTTAGCATTGCAGTATGTAGAGTAAATTTTTTTCTACAGAGTCAAAATTTCAATAGAGTGATATAGAAGCTGATATATTGGCTAAATTGTTTACTTATTGGTAGGAGGTTGGAATCCATGGAGAGGAGAAAGTAAAGAGAGTCTTGTTAAGGTACTTCCAAAAATGTGCTCTGAAAATGTAAAGACCCTAGTACTATTTTAAATCTAATAGTGTCAGCCTGAGTCAGGGTTAACTCCAGGACAATTTGATTTAGAACATTCATAAAATATTATTTTGCTCCTTTTGCCTTTTCACTATTCCCTTTATTACAGCTTTCACCTCATTCTGTGTCAAATTATCATTTTTGGCAAGTGGATCAAAATCTGAAAATTACCATCTTATTCCTTTGTATTCTCTAAAAGCAAGGCAGGAATGAGTTCAGTAAAGAAAATAATTGAAGAAATGCACACAAGAAATGAGAAGGTTTCAGTGATATAATTTCATTTAGGGCATTGTTCTAAAATATTTTTCCTACAGGGCCCAGGATTTCAGAAGGAAAGCCTGCCTATGTGTTGGCAACAAGTTTACTAGCTGCGTTGTTTGCAAATGGTTCACTCAATGAATAAGTTTGAAGGTTGGAATAAAGGAGAAATCCTGGTGATCCACTTCCAAAGCAGAGCTGACAAAAATCATTAAAGAGCTATTCTACTCTGAAACATGGAGTTACCAAAAGTTACAGTAAGCCACAGGATGATTGGTTTAACATGTTTTTTTAAAAACATCCCTATTTCCTCACATCAAATTCCTGTCACTGTTGTGAGTCATGACTTTGACCTTAATTATTCTGTTGCCATATTATAAGATGTCCAGAGGGGTTCGAGAAAAATTAAAAGCTAAGTTAATGAAACTTAATGTAACTGTTGCTTTGCATATTTATTAGGCACCAATCTCTTCCTCAAGGTATTTTTTTTTTAAAGCATGCAAAAAAATGTTCTGGTTGCTCTGCCTCTGTTCCTATTGCTATTCAGTCTTGTCTGATTGAGAAGTCTTCCTCCTCTGCCAAAAATGTAGTCTTTGGTTCCATAGATATTTCACAAAATAATACCTCAGACCATTCCCCATCTCCCATATTTCATCCTGTTGAAAATACACAAGCAGCAACACCAACATTAACATTACAGTTTACATCTTTTCTACCCAGTGACCTTGGTTTCTTATTTTCACATGATCCAACTCATTATGTCAATCATCTGTCAATATATTTTATCAGAATTGACATGAATTCTGTGGCTTTGCTGAAATATCCTTTTCATAATTAGGTTCTCTTTGCAAAATGCATTTCATGTTTAGGAAAAGGTTTTCTGGCTCATTTATAAGGAAAATATTTTGGGAAGCCAGTATCATTTACTTGCTTAGCTTTCTTCAGAAATTAAATAAGAAGTTCAACTTACTGTTATCACTCTTCAACTTTTCTAAAAAAGAAATCAAAACATATTTTATCAAATAAAAATTTGAAATGATGTTGATAAATGATTTGTTAATCCCATAATTTTCAATAATTTAATTTCTATAGCTATATTCACAGTCATGACACACTCAGCATTAGTAATACCTTAAACATTGTCTATGATATACTTCACTGTGCTGAAAATAATTTGGAAAGTGTCTGTGATGTACATCTATTTCAATAACAAAGAAAATAGCAAGCTTTCTATTCATCTAAGTAGCTCACTTAGCTAGGCATTGGAATGACCTTGCAATAAGAATAAATTTCTGTAGTATTAGTTAAAGTAAGGTTGGAAGCAGGAGTGGCATCCACTTCCGTAAATAGCTTGCCTCCAGAAACCTTATGAACCTGGAGAAATGATGAAAGTCCCGCACACAAACGTTGAGGACTTTTGTTCATAGGGTTGCTATGAGTCACCTGCGACTCGACAGCACTTAACAACAACAACAGTATTAGTAGTGGTGAAGATTTGTATCACTGAAGCTGTGTAGGTCCAAATCATTTAGGTTAATATATGAGGTTACCAGACAAGAAAAACTCTTCCTGTTTGTTTCTGTATCAATGGGAAAGGGTAATTCATATTTTTCTGCCTTCTGGTTTTCTGAAAACAAAAATGCCACAAATGGGATTTGATGTAATTCAGAAATGACAATTCATAGTCTTGCCTCTGTATATTCTAAAATCTTGTGTTCTTAAGCTATTTCTTTTACAAATAAATCAGGAAGAGAAACTCACAAAATTTTTCCTTGATTTGTTTTCAAAACAAGTTTGGGAGAGATTTATTTTAAAAAAGTAATAGAAGGGAGAAGGTAATAAATAGAGCAAATGAACAAGAAGAATCATAGAAAATCTCATTCTCATCCTTACTGAATGGGGACGTATCAGGGCAGTGGAGATGACCAGCCTTTTTGCCCTTCCTTTTTTCCCCCCAGAACACCCCTCCTTTTAAAAAGAAATGGCCACGGTAATGATTAAAGCACCAGCTGTAACTGTTTATCTCTGTTAGAGCTGCAAAAACGATTCCACCTTCCTTTCCCAGGAATAACTATCCATGACCCATGACTTGCTGCTTTTTCTTGTACCATGCACCTGCAAACATCCTCTCAATTTCACTGTAACTTTAAGTGGTACCTGATCTCTGCTTTGGAGGCAGCCTGGCAGTTTCTCCTAAATAAACTATCTTTCTTGGCCTGAATTGGGTTCTGTTCTTCCTCAGCAACTTTACATTTCTGGTGCCAAAACCCGGGAAGGGCACCTGCCAGGGGGCAAAAATTGTGATTCCCTAACATTCTCTCTCTACCTCCTTGGAGTCTGCCCTGATTCCATGCTGAGATTTTCTGGAAACTCTGTGAAATTGGCTTCTGTCTTTCCTCAGTATAACCTATCCCTTTCTCTGCTAGCCTAAAGGCATCTGGGATGTGCTCAATCATCCTAATTCTTTTCACTCCTCCAGCGGATTGGTCTGTCTCCTGTCTTTGAACTGCCAAGAGGACACCCTTCACTGGGGCTTTCTGCCTCTTTCCATTGCTGGCCTTCTGAACAACAGCAGACCAATTTAGGGTAAGTGACAGCTATTCTCCACTTTTGGATCTCCTGCTCCCTTCAGACTCTAAAAGTTCTAGTGCTAGACCAGTAAGGCCCCTCAGTCACTTGGGCCAGTCTCAATAATTTCTTTAATAATTTCTACCAATGCAATGGAAAATGGTCTGAAATCCCCTATATTCAGGCCCTCTTTGTTCTCTGCGCTATGCCCTTCTCTCTCTCTGTGAAGCTATACACTATTTTACTAAATTATTAACTCATTCTAAGCCTTTCTCAATGAAAACCCTGTTACCTTTGAACTCACTGATCTCTCAGCACCCTCTACCAACCCTGCTTTCCCACCTGTGCCGTATCTAAAAATCACCTCTCCACTGAAGGCCCTCTCCAAGTCTATCAGTGACACAAAGCTCTCCTCCCTTTTATCCTCTCCTCTGGTCTTTGCCAGACCCAGCCTGGAAATGTAGGCAAACTTGTTCACTCTTTACTTCCCCCTTTCCCCCTGCCCCCATATTCAACCTGTTCAGACCTCTAGTTAAAAGAAAATCTCTTGCAATTAAAATATCACTCCCATTCTTTTCTAATACTGAACTGCAAATAAAATTTCACCTCCTCTCCTTCTCTAATTCCAGCTCAGCAGATAATCTCACGTACCATCCTCCCTCAGTGCTCCAGACAAAGACACAGAGGAAAATCCACCAAGCTCCTCTGCCCCTCCTCTCCCTCAGCTAGTAGCCACTACAGCCAGAGGAGTGGCAGCAATAAACGAAAAATTTTAAAAATATGCTTACACATGTATATAGGGTTTTTAAAAATATTTTTATTAAAATAAATCCTCCTAGATCACTCCCAGGACTTCCCCCTTCCCTGACTCAGATCCTCCGTCCTTTGATTCTGCTGACTGCTCAGCACTCCCTACTGCTTCTCCACCCACATTATATACAAATATCAGCTCACAACAGAAAGTTTTCTCATAAGAAAACTCCTCTGATTCAAGTCTTGGCTCCCACTATCCTACTTTCTTCCCTCCCACCTCTACACCTGTTTGTGTTCTTACACAGCCTTGAGAGCTCAAGCAGCACCTTTCCTCCAAGTTGTGAGGGCAAAGGGAATTATTAAAGTACACATTCCTTACTCTCTCTCAGACCTCTCCCAAATAAAAAAAAAAATGTTTAGGCTCCTTCTCAATGGACCCAGACATATCAAAGAATTCAAATATTTAACTCAGTCATATGACTTCACCTGTCATAACCTGTATACAATTCTCTCTTCCACCCTACTGAGGGGGGGGGGAATATTTTGGCTAGCCTCCCAGGCACACTCTTATGGCCTACACAGAACAGACAATCACCATCCTGTAGGTGCAGCAGCTGTGCCCCAAGAAGAGGCCAAATGGAATTACTTGACATACCTGGTCATGGGCAATGTAAGCACATGGTCAGTTGCCTAATACCTGGGCCGCAAAAAAGCAGGCCATAAAGGAGTCAGGTATTGAAAAACTTCAAGAAATATCTCAGAAACCAGACAATAATCTAGCTCATTTTTACATAGGTTAACAGATGCTCTCCAAAATACACAATATTCAACCCCAATTCAGCAGAAGGCATAATAGTTATATATGTTCCTTTTCTCTCCCAATAAGCCCCTGATATTAGGAAAAAACCTAAAAAAACCCCAAACCCCCCTAAAACCCCAAACCAAGCAAACAAAAAACCAAAACACAACCAAATAACACCAGAAGAAGGTCCTCAAATCCCTCAATAAGATCTTCTGTAAGTGGCATTTAAAGTCTATAATAATAAAGAAAAGGAAGAAAATGCAGACAGAGCCCAGAGAGACATGGCTAATTACCAGCTGTTGACAGCTTCCCTTAAAGGCTCTAGTGCTTCAAAAGCACAAGTACCCTGTAAAATTCCACTTGGGCCCTGCCTTAAGTACAGTAAAGAAGGTCACTGGGCTAAAGTGTGTCCTATTCCTTGACCTCCATGAATGCCTAGTCCCACATGTGGAGAAAAGGTGCATTAGAGGGTAGAGTGCCCCATCTTTTTCCAGAGGGAGGGACCAGTCCTTTTTAGCTCCCCAGTTGACAGCCTCCCAGCCAGATCTAAGCTTGTCCAGCCTGCTGGGCCTAGCCACTGAAGGCTTAAGGTGTCTGGGGCCATTGGCCCCTTCAAACATCACTTTGGAAGAGACTAGGGTAACTGTTCAAGTTGCAGGTAAGCCAATATCCTTTTTTAATAAACACAAGGGCCACTTACTCTGCCCTACCTGAATTTTTCAGGACCAACTTTTCCCTCTCAGATCTCTGTTGTTGGTGTTGATGGTCCTTTTTCACACTCCTTCCTCATTTCCCCTTGATGTTCCATGCTTCTTTTAGGACAAGATTTAATTTACTGAGTGAAAAAGAATAGGCCTCAGAGTCCTACAACAAAACAAGGGTCCTTCCTTCACACTCTGTAGCATACCTCTCAAAGCAGCTAGATCCCATTGTTCATAGGCCCTCCTGTCACAAAGCATTAGCAGCAGCAGCCTTCCTAGCACAAGAAAATAAAACCCTGACCTTTGGCCAACCAATCACTATTCTATCCCCTCACAAGCTGAAAGATCTCTTGTCATATAGAGCATCAAAGAATTTATTCCTCTCAAAACTTCAATTTTTCCATATTACCTTTCTTGAGTCTCCTGAGTTAACAGTAGACACCTGTCCATCTCTCAATCCAGCAACCTTAGTCCCCAACTCAAACTATACACCTGGCCATTACTGCATATAAACACTGGAAAGCTTACCTTGACACCTTAGTCATATCACAAGCACCCCTCTTGTCAATCCAGAGGATACTTAGTTCATAGATGGTTGCTCTACTACCTCCTAAGTTGAGACCAAGCTTGCAGGATATACCGTTGTCAATAATTAAGGTCTCATTGAAAGTTAATATCTTCTCAAAAGCACCTCTTCCCAGAAAACAGACCTTGTTGCTCAAATAAGAGCTCTCACACTAACTAAAGATTGCAAGGTAAACATATACACTAATTGCAAATATGCTGATTACATCCTCCATTCCCACATAGCTATCTGCAGAGAGTGTGGATTTCTCTCCACAGAAGGGTCACCAACACTAATGCCTCCCTTATATTCCATCTCCTAGAAGCAGCTTTCCTCCCAACTGAAGTAGGAGTCATCTATTGCAAAAGACATCAAATAAGGCAAGACCCCATCTCACAAGGAAATAACCTCACAGACACAGAAGCAAAAAGGCTGCTCTTAAACCCTCTCCAGCCCCTCAGGTGTTAGTTATCCTTGCCATTCAACCACAGTACATCATTTTAGAAAAAGAAAATCTTCTCAACAAGCAGGAGAAGATAAAGTAGATGAATGGGATCTTCTAAGAACCAAATCCTTATGCACATCCAAAAACTTCTCTAACAGGGGGAAACCACCGACTGGGAAAAAGTATTTGGTAATAACATATCAGATAAGGGACTTATATCCAGAATTTATAAAATACTTGAGCACCACAACAAGATAAA
>NW_006399934.1:640349-650523 GCF_000299155.1 Elephantulus edwardii | reverse complement strand
GAAATGATCATACTGTTAATATTTATAACCTTAAACTTAAAAGATTATATTGTTCAAAATTATTTGTTTAAATTTTTCCCTCTTTTAACAACTGGGATCTAGAGGGAAGAGAAAAGACCAGAGAATGGCCAAAATTATTGGGGCAGCTATTGCTGTCAGTTTAGGGCCCGTGTCAGGAAAAGGTAGTCTTACTCATAAACAATACCCAAAGATAAAAAAGGAGGTCAGAATTGTTTCCACTGTGGAAAGCTGGTCCACTTCACTAGACAGTGTCACAGATGGGAGCCACAGATAGACAAGGGAGTAGAGAGAAAGCTTCCACTCACTTGCTTTAAGTGTGGATCTGAAGGACACATGGCCAAGGGTGGCCCACATCAAGTGCTCACAGCTGACAGGATTGACAGGCTCCAGCTCCCAGCTGGAAACAAGGGAGGATGCTTCAACGATTTAGATCCTCCCAGAAGAGCCATGGGTGAACATTAACATTACTGGTAAGTGCATTCATTTTTCCTGGACACAAGAGCCTATTATTTGGTCCTAAAAGCCTTCTGATGTCCCAACTCTTCTCACTATTTCTTAGTTGTTGAAATTGATGGAAAACCTCATAAGCAATTCCTTACTTCACCTCTGCCTTGCATGTGGACTTGAGAGCTGTAAAAGAACCCAGTGGTAGACGGAATTTGGTCCAGGACTTAAGAATGATAAATGACATAGTTGAGCCTCTACATCATGTGGTTCCTAGCCTTTATACTATAATAGACAAAGTGCTAGTCAATAAGTCTTTTATTTTAAGAACTACCTTTCCTCTGTAATTTGATTTGTGCCACTGTTAGAACCTCTACTTGGAATATTATTGCTTTTCATTTTTGACTCATGTACTTTTAACTTAGTTAAATTTGTGTTTTCTAGGCTACAATAGTTCCATGATACATCTTCAAGGATATGAACATGTATGGCTAAGGACAAGTGCTAACAGTGCATCTAAATTCCAAATTCAATCTCCACAATAGTCTACATGTTTCCTATTGCCAAAGGGGCCCTTTAGAGTAGTGAGAGAAGATCTTCACCCTGAAACCTACAGTGTCCCTTTTTATCAGGAAGTAGCTAAGAGAATACGCCGTCCCATTTTCCTTATGAATCAGGGTGAAATCTCTCAGGTAGCAGTGATAGGGAATTGCAAAGGACACACTGTCAAAGGAGATTAATCAGAACTGGTTTTGACAAGCACTGTGGCAATGGGACAATTAAAACAGACTTCCAAGGGAAAAAAAGAGGAAAAAAGAGAGGAATGAACTGGGGGTAGTAGAGAAAATAGTGCAATAATGAATGAATGGAAATCCAAAATCTCTGTAAATGGTCACTCAAATTAATAAAAAAAAGAAAGAAAAGGAAAAAAAGGAAAAAAATCTTCTAAAAAAAAAAAAAAACAAAAGAAGAACCCATCAGTAGTACAAGAAACTGGCTCCTTCTTCATGGGTGCTATGCTTTCCTCCAGAAACAAGATCCAGAAATTCTTAAAATATATCAAGCCCTACATAATAGTATAAATCCTTGCCCCATCTCCTAAAGTCCTCAGTGTTCTGCTCTATCCTACCCACTCTTCTACAATTTATCATTAAATCCTGTCCTGTCTGCTCTGTGACCGCCCCACAAGAAGTACTTTGCAATCTTTATTTTCCCACTCATCGGTCTAGACTTGCCCCAGGTCCTTTTCAGGTATTCTTAAACACTCCTACAGCCGTAAAACTACTTGGCAAATCTCAATAATTCCATCTTTCCAGGATTGAGAAGACCCAAGCTTCCCTCTTCCCAATAACTTTGAATCCTCCCTGCAAACAAGAAAATTCATCACCTAAATATGCTTGCTCCCCTTTGGACCTACTAAGGTCAGATTAACAAAAACCACAGAAGAAGCAGAGGCAAACGGTAAGTAAATTTTCCATGGGCTCTCTCCAATGCATTTGCCTCACCAGCTAATGTCATGTCTTCCTTGAAACAGTCTTAAAAGAACTTTTTCTTTTTCCAGTCTTTGTTAATTCTTTTCCTCACTCCTCTCCTGGGTTCAAGATCTCCATTTATAAGGCACTCTTATAGATTTTCACACTGACAAAAATCTCCTTTTTCACCTTTCTTCTAATCCTCACACTCTGAGAAAAGAAGAAAGAAAAAATCTGTGGAAAGACCTCCTCACGAGAAGTGGGCTCCTGTTTTCATATTGGCATTTGGCTTAATGATGTTTATAGTCCTTGTTCTGGTGTTTGTTTGCATCCTTCCTCTAAAGAAAAGAGGCTATTTGCCATATTGTTAGAATCCAATGCTTCTAGCGCTCACAATAAAAAAACAATGATATTTATTATAACACCCAAATCTAAGACCTTCTCTAAGTTACTTTATCTTATAGTCCTTCACCTACCTTGGTAAAACTTAGCTCATCCCCCTTGTCCCAAAACCTGCTACTCTGTCTTAACCTATACTAGATTTAGAGTCTGCATACATGCCTTTTTAAACCCACAAAATCTCTATACTCACAGAAGATAAAGTTCAAAATGTTCTGTATTTCCTTTATAAAAACAAAACAAAACCCCACAACAACACACCATCATTACCCTATTTTCCTAAAACCAAGTCCGTCAGCAACCATAGAAAGCCAAAAATTTTTCTTCTATCTTAAAAGTTAGCTACTCTAGTTTCTTCCCTTCCTCAACACTCTTACAACAATTTTCTTAATCTTAATGTTTGGTACTTGCCTCATGGAATATCTTTCTAGTTTTCTACAGGTGTAGATGAGAGCTTTTGCCAACCACACAGTCTGTGAACCCATATTATCAACTGAGTACCAAAAACCTTTGACCTCCTTTGACACACCTGCCCATTCTAGTGCCTAAAAAACCCCAAAAAACAACAAAAACACTAAAAACAACAAGCAAACAAAAAGCCAACCCATCAGCCGTTCCCTTTACCTAGGTCTTCTGCCTAGTCCAGCAGGAAGTACAGAAGAGAACCTCAAAGGCCCTGCATTCACTATAGTGTTGTTACTGCTGTTGATTGCTGTTGAGTCAGCAATACTATGAAGAAGAGGCCTGAAGCCTTTCTATAACTATCGTTATTTATCAAAGTTCATGTAGTTTCAAGAGGCAGGTTGTTTAGAAATGTCAGAGTGGCAGAGCTTCCCTTCTTTTCTACCCTCCCCCCTTTTCCCACCAGCACAATCCCTCCCTTTTGAAAATGGTTTCAGTAATGATTAAAGCACTAGCCACAACTCTGTTTATCTTTGTTAGAGCTGCAAAAACTATTTCACCTCCATTTCCCAGGGATACCTATCCATGACCCCTGACTTGCTCCTTTATTTTGTACCATGCATCTGCGAACATTTTAACTCCCAATTTACTTGTAAGACAATATAAAACTCTACTGTAACTTTACGTGACTGGTGCTATCTGCTTTGGAGCCAGCCTGGCAGTTTCTCCTCAAAAAATTGTCTATCTTGGCCTGAACTGGTTTCTGTCCTTACAAAACCAATTCCTGGCTGACCTTCCATTGGCTTTCTAAGACTGGAATTTAAAGAAAGTGTCCACTATTTTCCTGTGGATCTGTGCTTCCTCTTGCTTTAAGTTTTATAATAACATTTCGGCTCTAGTTTTTAAGCTTTGTTCTTAAGGAGTGTCAAGTTTTCAACAGAGTGACTTGGAGGCTTGCAAATAGTTAACTGACTGTACTTCTCAGTAATAGGTTGGAAGGTGCAATACATGACAGGAGCACAGCAAAAAATATCTGGTAACCCACTGACAAAAGTACAAAAACTGGTAATAGTGGGGAACACAGTTTTATTCTGTATCACCTTAGGTCAATCTGAGTCAGGGATAACTCAATGGCAATTTGATTTGTTGTTGTTGTTAAGTGCCATCGAGTTGCAGATGACTCGTAGTGACCCTATGAACAAAAGACCCGAACACTTGTTTAACTTTCATCCTTTCTCCAGGTTCTTAGGGTTTCTGGAGACAAGCTATTTCAGAAGTGGATGCCACCCATGCTTCCAAGCTTGTTTTAATAGGGGAGTTCCACCAAACACTGTTCACCCTTATCACATTGACACATCAGTGTCACAGTCTTCAGCATCACAGCAACCACAAGTTACCTCTGTACAGCAAGCAAATGGACACTATTTAAAAACAATTGCTATTAAGAATTTTTTTTTTCCTTAACAGTCCTTTCTCATTATTCTGTCCGTTAGTAATATTTTTCACTTTCATTATTCATTCTCAGGTTATCAGGTGTCCATATTGTTCAATTATTGTGTCTTGTAGACTCAGAACCAAATTATAACTGACCCTGTGGAGGGTTTTCAGAGGCATTAACTCACACCAGAGGAGATCATCTTTCTCCCCCAGATCAGCTTAACGATTTTGAATTGGACCAGGTGCCTTTACATTGGCTATGAAATTTCTTACCACTAAGCCACCAGAGCTCCCTGATATTCAAAATAAAGCAAGAATTCTGCTTGTACTATGTACCTATTTTTTCCACTTGTTTGTCTACAATATGTTCTTGTCTTTGTCCTGACACTCTTATCACTTTTGCCTTATCACTTTTTTAGCTCTTTTCTCTCTCCTCCATCATATGTATTATTTTTGGTTTCATAAAAAATTTCACAAAAATTTTTCACAAAAATTTCAGAGAATTCATGTATTGATGTTTTAAAACACTACCCTCACTCACTCACAACCAATTTTTTTCTTCTCTTATTCTTTCTTCTTTTTCTAACCTAGTGAAATATAAAGGCATCAAAAGAATAACTTGTCCATATGCAAGCCAAATGACATTGACTTCATATTGCACATGATACAATCCCTATAATAGTCACCATTCACATGAACTCAGTGATGCTGCTAAATATTTTAGCCACAGTGTGTTGTTCTTCAATTATCTTTTATTGTTGTGACTTGGCTTGTCTGGAATTTTTTTGTCTGTCTTGTCTTTTTCTTTTTTTTTTAGGCATAAATCATAAATATGTTCCCCAGTAGAAAATGAAACAACCTTAAGAAGCTAAAGGAATTGTTTGAAAAACAAATACAGTTTACCTTTTTCTTGTGTTTTACTGATAGCACTTTTCAGATCTGAAAAACAAATTAGCACACCTTATAAGACAGGAAACTATGGGACTTTTTAAAAACACTAGAGCATTGATTAATCAGTTCTTTTTTCATCAATAGATATCATAGTGTGCTTTATTATAAGAATATATCTGGTACTTGAAAGGATTTGAAAGTTTCTGTAATATACCTGTATGTTAAATGTAATTTAATATCATTTCAATTAAATATTACATCAGTTCTATTATTTAAAACATTGCCTAGTCTATGATATGAAAACTTCTGTGTTAGGAAAACTAGAGAAAATATATGGAATTTATACCAGCAATTTTAAAACTTAAGCCGTTTAGTTAACCCAACTTAAGATACTATAAAAGAAAACAATCTTAGAACATAATACAAGAGTGATTTCTCCATAAAGCTGGGCATTCTATAATATTGGTTTTAGTATGAATGGTCAAGAGCAAATTGTCTTCATCTACATTCTTTTTTGGAATTAGCTAGTAAATTTATAAGCAAGTTTTTATCTATTTAAGCAAAATTAGTTGAATCAGAGTGCAACTTAAGAGGTATAACATTTCAAATGTGATGTCAATCTATTGACAGATAAACTCTCATATCAATCAAGTATGGTTTCTTCTTCATAATATTCTGTGTTCATAATGAAAATAAGATTATCACCATTTTCTCTTTTTATTTTGCCTGTTGAACAAAAAAGGGAAAGATTCATTAGTATTAATCCAAGGAAATACACAAATAAAATAAGGATGATTCACGGAAATTCTTAAGTAACCATGGTAAAATGCTTTGAATCACTTAATGTGCAGGCATTGAAAGGATCATGCTCTCAAATAGATTTCATTAATGGATAAGAAGACCTAAAGAAATGAAAAGATCACACTCCTTCCAAAAGCAACCTACATGTTCAACACAATCCCAATACAGATATGAAATTCATTTTTCAAGGAGATGGAAAAAGAAATTGTCAAGTTTAGTTGGAGAGAAAAGAGACCCTGAATAAGCAAAACACTCCTGAAAAACAAAAATGATGTGAGAGGAGGCATAGGACTCTCTGACCTCAAAACCTACTACACAGCAGTAGTAATCAAAACAGCATGGTACTGGTACAATGACGGGTACATAAACCAAAGGAACAGAATCGAAAACCCAGAAATAGACTCAGGTATTTATGAATTTTGTATCTGTATTAGTGTTGGGTTGAACATGTAGGTTGCTTTTGGTAGCATTGTGATTTTCACAATTTTGGGTCTTCCTATCCATGAACAGGATAGATTTTTTTCCTGTTCTTTTTCCTGTTTCTTTAGATCGTCTATTGCTTCTCACAGAAATATTCTGTAGTTTTCTTTCTACAGATTTGTGTGTGTGTGTGTGTGTGTGTGTGTGTGTGTGTGTGTGTGTGTGTATCTGTAGTTATATTCACTCCCAAGTATTTCAATTTGTGGTTCCCTAATGTAACTGATATTGATTTCTTTGTTTTGTTCTCAGAGTTCTCTTTGTTGCTGTAGAGGAATCCCACTGATTTTTGGATGTTATTCTTACATCTTGGTACTCTACTAAATTGTTCTACTAGCTCTAATAATTTTTTCTAGAGTCCTTGGGGTCTTCTTTGTACATTATTATATCATCTGCATATGTTGCTGTCATTGTTAGGTGCCATCGAATGGAGCATGACTCTGTGAACAAAAGATCTGAATGCTATTCTATTCTGCACAATCCTCACACTTCCTGACACACAAGAGCCAATTGCAGTAGTAACCATATCAATCCACCTGATTGAGGGTCTTCCTTTCCTTTGTTGACCCTCCACCCTTCCAAACATTGTGTACTTTTCCAAGAATAGCACTTGTGAGCAACATGTCCAAAGTATGTGAGGAGAAGCCTCATCATTCTTGCCTCTGGCTGCACCCTCTCCAAGACATATCTGTTAATTCTCTTGGCCATCCATTGGATGTTCAGTGCTCTTCTCCAACACCACAGTTCAAAGGTGTCAATTCTTTTTCTGTCATTCTTATTCATTGTCCAGCTCTTGAATGCATAGCTAATAATCAGGAAGATTATGGCCTAAACCAGACATACCTTAGTCTTCAAACTGAAATTATTACTCTTGGAAATTATAAAAAATTAAATGGGACACATGGAAATTGACATATTAGGCATTAGTGAGATTCAATGGACCACCTTTGGCCACTTTGAGTCAGATAAACTTATGGTATACTATGCAGGGAATGAAAAACAGAGGGAGAATGGTGTTGCATTCTTAGTAAAAAAGTCAATTTCAAGTTCTGTACTGAAATACAATATTGTGAGTAATAGGATAATATCCACATACATACAAGGAAGACCCATTAACATGACTGTTATTTAAATACATGCTTCAACATCTAGAGCCAAAGTGGAAGAAATTGAGAATTTTTACCAAATTTTGCTGTCTGAAATTGACTGAACATGCAGTCAGGATACATTAACAATAATTGGTAACTGGAATGCAAAAGCAGGAAACAGTGAAGAAGGAATAGTATTTAGAAATATGTGCTTGATCATAGAAATGAAGCTGACCATATAATATTTGAATTTTGTATTTACAATGATTTATTTATTATAAGTACATTTTCTAAAAAACATAAGAGATGACTTTGCACATTGATCTCACCTGAAGGGCTGCATAGTAATCAGATTGACTATATTTGCGGAAGAAATATTTGGAGAAGCTGAACATCGGCAGTCAAAACTAGGCCAGGTGAATTACTTTGATTGTTATGAATGCCGTTTGGTCATGGTGCATGATTTTGTTTTTTTATGTGCTTTTGAATTCTATTGGCTAGGATTTTGTCAAGGATTTTTGCCTCTATATTCATGAGAGATATTGGTCTGTAGTTTTCTTTTTTGTTAATATCTTTGTCTGGTTTTAGCATTACGGTTATGCTTACTTCATAGAATGACTGGAAGTATTCCTTCTTTTTCAAGTTTTTGAAATAATTCAAGTAGAATGGGTGATAAATCCTCTCTGAATGTTTGGCAGCTGTGAAGCCATCTGGTCCAGGACTTCTCTTATGGGTAAGTAGTGTTATGAC
The DNA here is from genome assembly GCF_000299155.1 of Elephantulus edwardii. Lineage (NCBI taxonomy): Eukaryota > Metazoa > Chordata > Mammalia > Macroscelidea > Macroscelididae > Elephantulus > Elephantulus edwardii. Next base: position 642,341 of record NW_006399934.1, on the reverse strand, counting down.
CTTTTCAATTTCTTCTTTTCTGATGGGTCTGTTCGAGTGTTCTTTACCTGTTCTTTTCAATCTGGGCGGGGAATATGTTTCAAGGAATGTGTCCATTTCTTCTGTTTGTTTTTTTTTTAAATTTGTCAGAGTATAGCTTTTCCTAGTATTCGGATATTATAGTTGTTGTTTTTTTCTGCTTCTGTTGTGGTGTAACCTCTGCCTTTTCCTTTTTTTTATAACCAAAATTTTAATCCCAAGGATTCTCACAAAACATATTACAAATGACAGCATGGGAAGTGTAGGGAAAAAAACCCCAAAACCCACAACCAAATATCCATCTTGTACAGTAACTCAAAAGAGCTCTTCCCATTCTTCTCAGAATCAGCCAGTTTGTTATGGTCCACACAGTCAAACGTGTTTGCATAATCAATGAAGCACAGATAGACATTCCTCTGGTACTCCCTGCTTTCAGCCAAGATCCCTCTAACATTAGTTACAATATCCCTAGTACCACGACCCCTTCTAAATGCAGCCCGGACTTCTGGCAGTTCTCTGCTGATGTGCTATTCCAGTCGTTTCTGAATAATCTTCAGTAGAATCTTGCTTGCATGTGAAATCAATGATATTGTTCTATAGTTTCCACACTCTGTTGGGTCACCCTTTTTTGGAATGGGAACACATATATATCTCTTTCAGTCAGTTGGTCAAGTGGTTGTTCTCCAGATTTCTTGGCACAACTTGATGAGCACGTCCTGGGCAGCATCTGTTAGCTGAAGTATATCGATAGGTATACCATCTATTCCTGAGGCCTTATTTTTTCCTATTTCCTTCAAAGCAGCTTGAACTTCTTCCTTCATGTTGCTTCATGAAATTCTTCTGTGTCTGCCAATTCCTTTAGATACAATGACTCAGTATATTCTTTCCATCTTCTTTTGATACTTGCTGAATCATTTAATACTGTGCCTAAAGCATCCTTGATTATAGCTACTTGAGGTTTGAATTTATTTTTCAGTTCCTTGAGCTTAAGAAATGCTGAGCAAGTTCAACACTTGGTTTTCTGACTCCAACTCCTTGCACATTTCATTGTAATATTTTACTTTGTCATCCTGCGCTGCCTTTTGAAGTCTTCTGTTCAGTTCTTTAGTATCTAGAATTCTTCCTTGTGCTTTGGCTTCTCTGAGCTCCAATGCAATCTTCAGAGTTTCTGCTGACATCCATTTTGGTCTTTTCTTCATCTTCTGTCTTTGTAGTGAACATTTGCACTCTTCTTGGATGATACCCTTGATATCCTTCCACAACTCATCTGGTCTATGCTCATTCATGTTCAAGGCCTCAAACCTGTTCTTGAGATGGTTCTGACATTCAGGTGGGATAGACTCAAAGTTATATTTTTGTTCCTGTGGATTCGGTTTAATTTTCCTCAGCTTCAACTTGAACTTGCATATGAGAAGTTGGTGGTCTGTTCCACAGTCGGCTCCTGGCCTAGTTTTCAACCTCTATGCAGAACAGATCATCTGGGAGGCTGGGCTCTATGGGGAGAAATGCAGCATCAGGATTGGCGGAAGATCTATCATCAATCTGCATTATGCAGATGACACAACACTGCTTGCTAAAGTTGAGGAGGACCTGAAGTGCTTGCTGCTGAGGGTCAGGGACTGCAGCCTCCAATAGGGACTGAAACTCAATGTCAAGAAGACAAAGATTCTCACCACTGGACCAATTAGTAGCATCAAGATGGATGGTGAAGAGATTGAGATTGTTCACAGCTTTAGTCTGCTTGGCTACACAACCAACACTCTTGGGACCAGCAGACAGAAAATTAAAAGATGCATTGCGATGGGATCATCTCTGAGAAGAATGGGCATCCCAGAACACTTGATAGTTCTAATGCGAAACTTATACTTGGACCAGGAGGCAGGCGTCAGAACAGAGCAAGGGAACACTGCATGGTTCAAAATTGGGAAGGGCGTACGCCAGGGATGCATCCTATCTCCATACCTTTTCAACCTA
>NW_006399934.1:636412-639749 GCF_000299155.1 Elephantulus edwardii | reverse complement strand
GGAGAGGAAGGCCCTCTATGAGGTGGATTGATTCAGTGACTGGGATAATTGGGATGGGAGTGTCAGAGACAGTGTGATTGGCACAGGACAGAGCAGAATTTAGGGCTGTTGTACATAGGGTCGCTATGAGTCTCAAGTGACTCGATGGCACATAACAACAACAACAACATTGCGATGGGAAAGTCTGCTGTTAGGGACCTCTCTAAAGTACTGAAGGGCAATGGTGTGTCTCTGGAGACTAAGGTGCGCATGGTACAGGCCCTGGTCTTTGCAATCACTTGTTATGCATCAGAGAGCTGGACAATGACCAGGGAGGATAGAAGGAGAATTGATGATTTTGAGCTTTGATGTTGGAGAAGAGTGCTGAGAGTACCATGGACTGCTAAGAAAACAAACAGACTCATCCTGGAGAGGGTTCAACTGAGATGCTCCTTGGAGGCAAGGATTCTGAAGCTTTGTCTGACATATTGGTCATGTTGTAAGGAGGGACCGGTCCTTGGAGAAGGACATCATGCTTGGGAGGGTGGAGGGACGACACAGGAGGTGAAGGCCCTTTATGAGGTGGATTGATTCAGTGACTGGGACAATTGGGATGGGAGTGTCAGAGACAGTACGATTGGCACAGGACAGAGCAGAGTTTATGGCTGTTGTACATAGCGTCGCTATGAGTCTTAAGCGACTTGACAGCACATAACAACAACAACCCTTAAACTGATATGATTTTGGTTTTTGTACTATTTTCAAGTAAGTGTCCTTACAAATAGCTTTCAAATACCACAGTCACAAAGTATTTGTAACCTAAACAAAAGTAAAATACTCACTCTTGAAACTTAACAGATTATGTAGCAACTGGGCAACCTTTGTACACAGTGAAGAGTTGATTAAAAAAAATTTAAAAATACCCTTAATAGTGCAGTGCAGCTTTTTAATGTTTTACATTCTTAGCAGATTTAAAATATTGTGTATTCAACTATAACTGCATCCTAGATCCCAGCTTAAATAACACTTGATTCTCCTTTTTGACAGTCTTATCCCCTTAATATTAAAACATCACATTTTAGCTGAGCAATAGTTAGAGGTTTATTATCAGTCAGCAAGACTGCTAAAGATGTTAAAAAGCAAATTTAATTGTGCTTAAGGGAACATTGTAAAATAAGAATTCTTGGTATTACATGCCTCATATAATCTATTTCAAACCAAAGATAATTACATCTTCACGTGTATCACTGTTACAGGAAACAAATTCAAACTTCAAAACAGCTAAACATCTTAAAAATGCAACAGGCTTATGGAGAGTCTCAAATGAAACTAATTCTCTGTACATATTCCTATATACTTTACTCCTCTTGCAAACTCGTCTTCCATTTTCTTTCATTTGACCTCGATTGGCTAAGAGACCTAGGGAAGAATCGAGATTGTGATTTCTCTCCCGAGACAGTGATCTCTCTCTTCTCCTGTCTGCTCCGGCTCCAAGAGAAGCTTCTTGGAGGTTTGCAGCGAGGTGGAGAACTCCTTCTATGATAATAATTTCGAGGATGCCAGACAACCCCATGAAGGAGGTGGACCTCTATTCCGATTTCTTTTTTCTCCATTTGATAGTTTTACTCTTACACGGCAGCCACACAATGTTCTTCCATCTCGTTCTCGAATAGCATCAGGGGCATCACGAGGATCTTCAAAATCAACAAAAGCAAAGCCAGGAAGGTTTCTAGCAACCCAAACACTTCAGAGTGGGCAATAATATCCAAAACCCCATTACAATTCGGTCTTGCTGCCATTGTTTCTAAGGTTAGCTACACAAACTTTATAATCCAATGGACAAGAATCACGATACGTTTAGAAATCTTGAATTAGAAATGCAGAGTCCTAAAACAACACCGTCGAATGAGTTGTTTCACTCTCCACCGTCCAAACTCTGACACAAGCTATCACCACTCCAGTATCCACAAAATGATACCTCTGCCATTTCTTAATCGAGATATCTATGTCTTTTTCCTTCCTGCCTGTCTTCCTGCCTTCCTATCTTCCTTCCTTCCTTCCATCTGTCCGTCCTTTTTTTTTTTTTTTTGTTAAATTTCCAGTGCTTTGTCAAATTTACTGACCCTTTTGGAAAAACCAGCTTCTGGTCCTATTGATGGTTTCAATTGTTTTTCTGTTTTTTTATCTCATTGATTTCAGCTCTTGTCCTTATAATTTTTTTTTTTCTAAAAGTTGTTAAGATCAGATGGTTGATCTTTTTCTATTTGCTGAAGGTATTGAGTTAGATCATTGATTTGTCGTCTTTCTTCCTTTTTTTATGTGTGTGCCTATTGCTATGAACTGCCTCCCTGAGGACTGCCTTAGCTATGTCTCAGAGGTTTTGGTAAGTTGTATTTTCATTATAATTTGTTTCAAGGAAATTTTAATTTCATTCTCTAATTCTTTTATAACCCAATCATGTTCTAGCAGAGAGTTATTTAGTTTCCACATAAGTAGTTTTATAAGCTTTACAATTCTGTGGTTAATTTCTAGTTTTATGGCATTGTGGTCTGAGAAAATACTTTATTTCAATGTTTGTTTTGTGTTTTTTTTTATTTGTGAAGGCTTGCTTTGTGTCCTAATATATGATCAATTCTGGAAAATTCCATCTGCACTTGAGAAGAAACTTGAATGCAGTAATGTAAATACATTCACAAGTTTGAGTTGGCTGTTCATATAGTTTAGATCTTCTGCATCTTTGTTGATTTTCTTTGAATTGACCTATCCTTTGGTGATAGTGGTGTGTTGAAATCTTCTACCACTATTGGGTGCTGTCTATTTCTCGCTTCAATTCAGTTAACCATTGTTTTGTATATTTAATCATATGATATATTACTCCGGAGATGAAAAGGTGAGGAAAAATGGGGTTGCTTTCATACTTAAAAAAGCAATATCTAGATCCATCTTGAAGTACAACATAACATTGTGAGTGATAGGAATATATCCGTATGCTTACAAGGAAGCCCAGTGAATACCACTATCATTCAGATATATGTGCCAACAATCAGAGCCAAAGAAGAAGAAATAGATGATTTCTACTAACTTTTACAGTCGGAGATCGATCGAACATGCAATCAAGATGCATTGATAATAATGGGTGAATGGAACGCAAAAGTTGGGAACAGAGAAGAGAATCAGTAGTTAGAAAATATGGGCTTGGTGACAGAAATGAAGCTGGAGATAGAATGACTGAATTTTGTACAAACAATGACTTATTCATTGCAAATACGTTTTATAAGAAACATAAACACAGGTTATACACATGGATTTCACCTGATGGTATGCATAGGAATCAGATCGATTACATCTGTGGAAAAAA
>NW_006399934.1:630246-636192 GCF_000299155.1 Elephantulus edwardii | reverse complement strand
TATCATCCAGGAAGAGTGCAAATGGTCATTACAAAGACAGAAGAGGAAGAAAAGACCAAAATGGATGTCAGAAGAAACTCTGAAGATTGCACTGGAGCATAGGGAAGCCAAAGCACAATAAGAATTCAAAATACTAAGTAGCTGAACAGGAGATTCCAAAAGGCAGCACAAAATGACAAAGCAGAATATTACAATCAAATGTGCAAGGAGCTAGAGTCAGAAAATCAAAAGGGCCAAACTTGTTCAGCATTTCTTAAGCTCAGGGAACTGAAGAACAAATTCAAACCTAGAGTTGCTATAATCAAGGATGCTTAAGGCAGAATATTAAATGATCCAGGAGGTGTTAAAAGAAGACGGAAGGAATATAATAAGTCATGGTATCTAAAGGAATTGGCAGATACTAAAGAATTTAATGAAATAACATTTGAGCAAGAGCCTATGGTGATGAAGGAAGAAGTTCAAGCTGCTTTGAAGGAAATAGGAAAAAATAAGGCCCCAGGAATAGACGGTATGCCAATTGACATATTTCAGCTCACCAAGTTGTGCCAAGAAATCTGGAGAACAACCACTCGGCCAACTGTCTGGAAGAGATCTATATTTGTTCCCATTCCAAAGAAGGGTGACCCAACTGAGTGAGGAAACTATAGAACAATATCATTGGTTTCACATGCAAGCAAGATTCTACTGAAGATTATTAAAAAACGACTGGAACAGCACATCAGCAGAGAAATGCTGGAAGTCCAGGCTGGGTTTAGAAGGGGTTGTGGTACTCGGGACATTGTAGCTGATGTTAGATGGATCTTAGCTGAAAGCAAGGAATACCAGAAGAATGTCTATCTATGCTTCACTGATTATGCAAATGCGTTTTACTGTGTGGATCATAACAAACTGTGGCTGACACTGAGAAGAATGGAAATCCCAGAACATTTAATTGTGCTAATGCAAAACCTATACTTGGACCAAGAGGCAGTCGTCAGAACAGAGCAGGGAAACACCGCATGGTTCAAAATTGGGAAGGGTGTATGCCAGGGATGTGTCCTATCTCCGTACCTTTTCAGCCTGTATGCAGAGCACATTATCCGAGAGGCTGGACTCTATGAGCAGAAATGTGGCGTCAGGATTGGTGGAAGATCTATTAACAGTCTGCGATATGCAGATGACACAACCCTGCTTGCCGAAAATGAGGAGGACCTCATGCACTTGCTGCAGAGGTTCAAGGACTGCAGCCTTCAGTATGGTCTGAGTGTCAATGTCAAGAAGACAAAGATTCTCACCCCTGGACCAATTGGTAGCATCAGGATGGATGGCGAAGAGATTGAGATTGCTCACAGCTTCAGTTTGCTTGGCTCCACGGTCAACATTCTTGGCACAAGCAGCCAGGAAATTAAAAAAACATATTGCGATGATAAAGTCTGCTGTTAGGGATCTCTCTAAAGTACTCAAGAGCAACGGTGTCTCTCTGGAGTCTAAGGTGCGCCTGATACCAGCCACGGTCTTTGCAATCATTTGTTATTCATCATAGAGTTGGATAATGACTAGGAAGGATAAAAGGAGAATTGATGTCTTTGAGCCGTGGTGCTGGAGAAGAGTATTGAATATACCATGGACTGCCAAGAAAACACACAGATTCATCCTGGAGAGGGTTAAACCAGGGTATTCCATGGAGGCAAGGGTTCTGGGGCTTCATCTGACATACTTTGGACATGTTTTAAGGAGAGACAGGTCCTTAGGGAGGGATATCATGCTTGGTAGGTTGGAGGGACAGCACAGGAGGGGAAGACCCTCTATGAGGTCGATTGATTCAGTGACTGGGGTAATCGGGATGGGAGTGTCAGAGGCAATGCGATTGGCACAGGACAAAGCAGGGTTTAGGGCTGTTGTACAAAGGGTTGCTATGAGTTGCAAATGACTCGATGGCACATAACAACAACAATAACAACATCATTTGTTGTATAGATCTTGACCAAGGTAATGTCTTCTTGATCTATTCTGCCTTTCATCAGTATGTAATACCCTTCCTTATCTTCATTGGTGGTTTTCATTCTGAAATATATTTTATTATATATTAACAAAGTAAATAACATGAACCATATTATCTTGGCAATTGAGCAGAAAAGGTATTTGAAAAAAATCAAACACTCATTCCTGATAATTCCTGGAGAGGGTTAAACTGGGTGGCTCCTTGGAGGCAAGGATTCTGAGGCTCCGTCTAACTTACTTTGGACATGTAGTGAGGAGAGACTGGTCCTTGGAGAGGGACATCATGCTTGGGAGGGTGGAGGGACAGCGCAGGAGGGGAAGACCCTCTATGAGGTGGATTGATTCAGTGACTGGGGTAATCGGGATGGGAGTGTCAGAGGCAATGCGATTGGCACAGGATAGAGCAGGGTTTAGGGCTGTTGTACATAGGGTCACTATGAGTCGCAAATGACTCGACGGCACATAACAACAACAACAACAACAACCATTCTGGAAGGCAGTTTGGTGCTTCCTCAAAAAAGCTGAACATAGAAATTCCATATGACCCAGCTATTTCACTACTTGGAATATATCATGAGAAAATGAGAACTGAGGCACAAACTGAGAGATTTGTATGCCAATATTCATAGCAGCATTATTTACCATCAAAAGAACGTGGAAACAGCCCAAATATCCAATCACAAATGAATGAGTTAAGAAATTATTGTAAATTCACACAGTGGAATACTATGCAGCATGGCATGTAGGAGCAATGTTTTGTAAATTATTACCTTACTTGGGAAGAACTGGAGAGCATTATGCTGAGTGAACTAACTCAGACACACACGAATAAATCTTGAATAAAACCATTATTGTACAATGAGTATAAGGATCCAAGAGGGATGGGAGAAATTGGAAGCACAGGGAGGAGGATGTGCAGGACGCAGGGGGGCTGGGCTAGGGCGGGTATTAATCATGGGGTTGTACAATTTGATGACTGAGGCGTGAGAGAAATGGAAAAAATTTGTTCTTAAAAACAATATATCCAAATTTTGTAAATAAACTAGTTGTTGTTATGTGCCATTGAGTTACTTGCGCCTCATAGTGCCCCTATGTACAAGCACCCTAAATGGAGTTCTATCCTGTGCCAACCTCACCATCTCAAACACCCTCATTCCCACCACTCCACTCACAGGGAATAGATCAATCTCATGGAGGGTCTTCCTCTCCTGCACTGTCCCTCCACTTTCCCAAACATGATGTCCCTCTCCAAGGGACAGTCCCTCCTGGCAACATGCCCGAAGTACGTCAGATGAAGACTCAGAATCCTTGACTCCGACGAGCACTGTGGCTTCACCCTCTACAGGACAAAGCTGTTTGTTCTCCCAGCAGTCCATGGTATATTCAATACTCTTCTCTAGCACCACAACTCAAAGGCATCAACTCTCTATCATCCCAATTTATGGTCCAACTCTCCGATGCATAACACATAATTGCAAAAACTATAACCTGGATCAGGTGCACCTTAGTTTCTAGCCTGACATCGTTGCTCTTCAGTACTCTTGAAAGGTCCCTCACAGCTGACTTTCCCAATGCAATTCGTTTCTTGATTTTCCAGCTTCTGTTACCAAGAGTGTTGACTGTGGACCCAAGTAAACCAAACCTGTTAACTGTCTCAATCTCTTCACCATTCATACTAATGCTGCCAATTGGCCCAGTGGTGAGAATCTTTGTTTTCTTGATGATGAGCTTCAATCCATATTGAAGGCTGCAGTCCTTGACCTTCTGCAGCAAATGCTTTACATTCTCCTCAGTTTCAGCAAGCAGAGTTGTGTCATCTGCATAACGCAAGTTGTTGATGACTCTTCCACCAATCCTGATGCCACATTCCTACTCAGACAGCCCAGCATCTCGGATGATCTGTTCTGCATACAGATTGAAAAGGTATGGAGACAAAATACTTCCCTGACGGACTCACTTCTTGATTTTGAACCATGCAATGTCTCCTTGCTCTGTTCTGATGATTGCCTCTAGGACTAAGTACAGGTTTCGCATAAGCACAATCAAATGTTCTGGCATTCCCATTCTTCTCAGAGTCAGCCATAGCTTGTTTGCATAATCAATGAAGCACAGATAGACATTCTTCTGGTATTCTCTGCTTTCTTTTTTTTTTTTTTATTCTCTGCTTTCTGACAAAAGCCATATAACATTAGCTATATTGTCACTAATATCAAGACCTCTTCTAAATCCATCCTGCTATCTGGCAGTTCTCTGTTGACATGTTGTTCCAAACAATTTTGGATAATTTTCAGCTTGCATGTGATATTAATTATATTGTTCGATAATTTCCACACTCTGTTGGGTCACCTTTCTTTGGAATGGGAACAAATATTGATCTTTTCCAGTCAGTTGGTCAGCTGGCTGTCCTCCAGATTTTTTGGCACAACTTAGTGAGCACTTCCAGGGCAGCATCTGTTTATTGAAATAAATCAATTTGTATGCTGTCAACTCCTGGAGCCTGTTTATTGCCAATTCCTTCAGAGCAACTTGAACTTCCTGCTTCATCACTATAGAAAATAAAAAATATTCCCCCCAAACAAACAAACAAACAAACACACACACTAGGCCAATTATAAATTACTTATATACAAGTTCAAATTGAGGCTGAAGAAAATGAAGATATGTCCACAGACATGAACTTGAATCAATTCCATATGAATTCCATCATTATCTTAAGGATAGGTTAAAGGCACTGAACAACAATGACCAAAGACAAGATGAGTTGTGGAACGATATCAAGTATATTATTTACGAAAACAGCTAAAGGTCATTACAAAAACAGAGGAGAAAGAAAAAAAAAATCAAAATGAAATACAGAAGAAACTCTAAAGATTGCACTGAAACATCCAGAAGACAAATCTAAAGGAAAACCTATCAAAGGGAAAGAAGTGAACAGACAATTTTAAAGGGCAGCTCAAGAGGACAAAGCAAAGTATTATAATGGAATGTGCAGAAAGCTGGAATTGTAAAATAAAAAGAGAAGAAATTGCTCTGCATTTCTCAAGTTGAAAGAACTGAAATAACAAACTTAAGCCTCATGTTGCAATACTGAAAGATGCTATGAGCAACACACTGAACTACCCAGAAATCATCAAAAGAAGATGTAGGGAATACACAGAGTCACTGTACCAGATTGATTGACACTAAAAAAATTTTAGGAAGTACCATATGAACAGAAGCCAATGGTAATAAACGAGGAAGTAGAAGCTGCATTGAAGGCATTGGTAAAAAAAATTAGGCCCCCAGGGATCAATAGGATACCAATTGACATGAATTAACAGATGCAGCCTTGGATGCACTCAACAGTCTATTGCCAGGAAATTTGGAGGACAGGTGTCTGGCCAACAGATTAGAAAAGGTCCATATTTTTCCCATTCCCAAGAAAGGTGATCCAAGTAAATGTGGAAATTATGGAACACTATCATTGATATCACATGCATGCAAAATATTACTGAAGATCATAAAAAAACAGCTAGACAATTCTTCTCTAAATGTTTGATAAAATTAGCTTGTAAAACCATCTGGTCCAGGGCTTTTTTTTTGTTGTTGTTGGAAGTTACTGTATTACCTTTAAAATTTCTTTTTTTGTAATGGGTCTGTTCAGATGTATAATTTTGGTTTGTGTCAGTTTAGGTAGGTTGTGCATTTCTAAGTATTTGTCCATTTCCTCTAGGTTTTCATATTTGAATATAGATTTTTATGATACTCTAATGTTAGCTTGCATAGGTTGCATTGCAAACCTCTGAAAACCCTATGCACAACAGAACACATGCAGATTAACAAAAAGGGCAACCTAGGTAGAACCATCAAGTATGGAAACACAAGGGAGGAGGAACAGCTGTAAGCAGACCCTAGTGATTGATACATGGAATGTGAGAGCCATGAATGAAGGAAAATTAGAAATTGTTAAGAAAGAAATGGAATGCA
>NW_006399934.1:622197-627606 GCF_000299155.1 Elephantulus edwardii | reverse complement strand
AGGAGGGACGGGTCCTTGGAGAGGGACATCATGCTTGGGAGGGTGGAGGGACAGCGCAGGAGGGGAAGACCCTCTATGAGATGGATCGATTCAGTGACTGGGGTAATCGGGATGGGTGTGTCAGAGGCACTGCGGTTGGCGCAGGATAGAGCAGGGTTTAGGGCTGTTGTGCATAGGGTCACTATGAGTCGGAAACGACTTGACGGCACATAACAGCAACAACAACAACAATGTTAGCTTTTTAATTTTAGTTGGTTCTGTTGTGGTGTTGCCTGATTCATCTCTTATGCAGATTATTTGTGTCTTCTTCTTTTCTTTTGTGAGTTTTTCTAGTGGTTCGTTGATTTTATTGTCCTTTTCAAAGAACAAACTCCTAGTTTTGGTGATAGTTTGAACTGTTTTTTGGTTTTCTATTTCATTTATTTCTGCTCTAATTTTTATAATTCAGTTTTTTTAGAGGGTGTTGGGTTTTCTTTCAGTTCTTTTTCAATTTCCTGGAGATGTTGGATTAGAGTCAATGGTCAGTTTGTCCTGCCTTTTGATGTGTTTGCTTATTGCTATAAATTGACCTCTGATTACTGCTTTGGCTGTTTCCCAGAGGTTTTGGTAATTGGTGTTTTCATTGTCATTTGTTTCAAGAAACTTTTTAATTTCATTTTTCATTTCTTCTATTACCCAGTCATGTTCAAGCAAGGTGTTGTTCAGCTTTCAAATCTATGTTTTTTTTCTCATTTATCTTCTTATTATTAATTTCTAATTTTGTAGCATTATGGTCTGAAAAGATGCTTTGTATTATTTCTATGTTTTTTAATTTATTGATTCTTCCTTGTGACCCAGAATGTGATCTATTCTGGAGAACGTCCCATGCCCATTGGAGAGGAAGGTATACTGTGATTTTTTTGGGGTGGATTAGCCTATAAATATCTCTGAGGTGAAGTTGGTTTATTGTGTGGTTTAATTCTTTAGTATCTCTGTTGAGTTTCTTTCTGGTAGTTCTAGCTTTTCCTGAGAGGGGTGTATTGAAGTCTCCCAGCACTATAGTAATGTTGTCTGTTTAATTTTTCAGCTTTGTTAATGTTTGTCTTATGTATTTTGCAGGTCTTTCATTTGGTGCATAGATATTTATTTTTGTTATCCTCTTGTTCTATTGACCATTTCAGCATTATTTTGTGGCCTTCCTTGTTCTTTGTGATGGTTTTTACATTGAAATTTATTTTATCAGAGATTAACATTACTACTTCAGCTTTTTTATGGCTGCCATTTGCTTGGTATATTTTCCCCCACCCTTTTATTTTTAGTCCTTATCTTCATTTTTCAGGTGTGTCTCTTGTAGAAAACATATTGATGGATTTTGGTTTTTTATCCAGTCTACAACTCCTTTTCTCTTCAGTGGTGCATTTAAACCATTCACATTCAGTGTGACTATTGAGAGGCAAGCTTTTATTGCTATCATTTTGTTGAGTCCTTTTTGGTGTTGTTGCTAGTTGCTTTGGACCATGCATCTTTCTGTGGTATCTCTGTAACATCACTGAGTCTTTCCTGCAACTCTGATCTTGTTTTTACAAACTCTCTTAGGTTCTGCTTTACTGGGAATAGCTTAATCTCTCCGTATTTGATGTATAATTTTGCTGGGTACAGTATTCTTGGTTGAAAGTTGTGCTCTTTGAGTGTTTGATATATGTCCTTCCACTCTTGCTTGCATGGTTTCTGCTGAGAAATTGGCACTTAATCTTATCTGTTCTCCCTTATAGGTTACTCTTTGTTTTCCCTGGCTGCTTTCAGGATTTTCACCTTATCTTTGTTTCTGGCAAATTTAACTGTAATATGCCTTGGTGTTTTTCTTTGGGGGTCTAGTTTATATGGTGTTTGCTGAGCTTCTTGAGTATATAGTCTCTCATTCTTCAGTATGCCTGGGAAGTTTTCCTCTAGTAATTCTTCCACAACGTTTTCAGTGCCTTTACTTGCTTCTTATTTTTCTGGGATTCCAATGATGCACATGCTATTTCTTTTGATGATGTCCCACGCTATTCTTAGGTTTTTTTCTTTGTCTTTCTTTTTTTTTGTGTGTGTGTGTGTCTGCTTTTTGCTCTAGCAGATCAGTGGTGACAATTATGTCTTCTATTTCACTGGTTCTGTGTTCCATCTCTTCAACTCTGCTCGTGAGTCCCTCCATCATGTTGACAGCATCTGGAACACTGGACCTTATATTTTGGATAGTGGTTTCTTGTTTTTCCAGTGCCTCTAGTGTCTCGTTTGTTTTCTCTGCATTGTTCTGGATTGGTGTTTTTAGCCCCTCCTAGTTTTTACTTGTAGTATCTTGTAATTTTTCAAGTTAGTCTATTATCCATTGACTATATTCAAACACTCTTCTTCTAAATTCTGTGTCAGAAAGTTCAATCAAACTTTCTGGCTTCAGGAAATCCATTGATACTGTGTCACCCTTTGGGAGTGACATCTTGCTTTACACTTGTGTATTGTGCTGGATAGTTTGCTTTCTTCGAGACGTTGACATGTTCTTGGTCTGACGACAATGCTCTAGAGATCATTCGGGCAACTACCCCCACTGGTGTGTTTCTCTGAATTTCTGACTTCAGGGAAATGTCAGTTTAGAGCCTGTGAGAACAACTTCTTGTTGGTAAGGAGGTCAAGGTGTTCCCAATTAAAGGCAAGTTGATTGACCGGATATGTAGGCACTGGTGTGAGCCAAATGGGGTGAGGCAGGCACGGGTTTGGGATGATTGCAAGAGTAAGTCAAACAGTTGGGGACCTCACTTGGACCTCAGCTCTCTGGGTGTGCTCATGATTGGGGTCCCTACTAAAATTCCAGCTGTCCGTCTCCCACCCAGTTGTTTTCACTCTGTGGTCCCTGCCCAGTGGCACTTACACAGGTGCCCTCATGCAGCAGCCCCTTCCCAAGCAGGGTCTTGGGACCAGTGGTACCTGAAAAGTCAAAGTCAGTTTCCACTGACCCACTCGCCTCTGGCTGGTCTGCAGAGTCCACAGAAGTTCAAACAGATTACCACTGGCTGACTCTTTCCTGGGCAGTTGGCATGGCCCAAGAGAGCTTGGCAAAATTCCCCACCAGTGGGCTGGCCCTTGGGGGCTCTCCAGGTAATCAGCAGTGCCCCAGAAAACTCAGTCAGGATCCTACCAGTCTTTCTCCTGCCAGAGTAGTCCCACAGCAGCTTGGCTGGTGACTTTGGTTGATGGCTGGATCCGTGGTGTGGTTTTGTGTTCCTGTAGCTCTAAAAGGAACTGCTCCAACAGAAGTTCTGATTTGAAATCCTACTGTCCATGGCTGGCTGTGTTGGTTGGTCTCTGTGCAGTTAGTGGCTCTTGGGCACCACTGGGGTCGCAGGGCTGTGGTAGGGGCAGAGGCGCATGGTTGTAGCACTGCCATGGCGGGAGGCAGCGGAGGCACTGGGCTGTGGCAGGGGGTGGTGGTGCTTAGGAACACAGGCCTGGGTCAGGGGGAGCACGGGGCTGGGTATGTGATTCCTATTCTTCTCAACATCAGCTAAAACTTGTTATTCCACACAGTCAAATACCTTTGAATAGTCAATAAAACATAAATAGAGATACTTATATTTTTTTCCTTTATTTTCAGCCAGGATCCACTTGACATCAGCAGTGATATCCCTGGTGCCACAGGATAATATTACGATAAAAGGAGAAAAATGAGATAAACCTTTTCATCGTAAATCACACTAGAAATAAAAGCAGTAAAAAAAAAAAACAATCAAAAGACATGTTTCATTAGGAAAATCTATTGTCAAGGGTTGCTTTAAAGTGCAAACGAATGAGGCTGTCTGTTTAAAGACTAAGGTGCTACTAGCTGAGCTGAGCTGCATTGGGAATCACCTGAAAGGAAAAAGGCTAGTGGGGAAATTGGCTGAATTCTCCTAAGTCCACTAAAACCTGGAGGGTCTGAGGTGTGGCATGGACAGTAGGAATTGAATCATAACTTTTGTCGAAACTTTTAGTATTGGAACTGTGGGAACAAAGCCATGTGGACTCGGCAAAAACCGGAAGCCACTAAATGAGCTTCTGAGAGACCTATTTGAAAGGAGAAAACTTAGTGGGGAAATTGGCTTAATTAACTTAAGCTCCACTAAGACCCAGTAGATCTGTTGCGTGACGCTGACAGTAGAAATTTGAATCAGAACTTCTGTTGGAGTGGACTCAGAACGAGCTAATAGCCCCAGTTGCAATTCGGACCACATTTCTGTCTGCACTGCAGATCGGCAAATGTCAGAATCTGCAAGCCGAGCTTCTGAGGGACCCATTTGAAAGGGGTAAACTTTGTGGGGAGAGTGGCTGAAGTTTCTAAAGCCCAGTGGGTTTGTTGCATGATGGAGACAGTAGGAATTTGAATAAGAACTTTTGATGGATTAGAGTCAGAACTGTACGAAATCAGCATGGGTTGCATTCTGGTCCACATTTCAGTGAGTACTCCGGATCAGCAAAAGCCAGAAGCTGCTGGAACCATTTGAAAGGGGAAAGCTTAGTGGGAAAATTGGCTGAATTCTCTTAAGTCCCACTAAGACCCAGTGGGTCTGTTGTTTGATGTTCTAAAAAGAACTTTTATTGATACAAATAGTTTAAGGAAGCACAGGATCTTAAACCCATACTGCTTTACGGAAATTTGACTTGTCCTCCTAGACAGGGGCCACTGGATGAGGGCACTGGGTAGTGCCACTGGGTAAGGGCCACTGAGTGAGAACTGCGGACTGGGAGACAGACAGCGGGAACTCGATCAGGGTCCTCAATCATGAGCACACCTGGGCAGTTAAAGACTGAGTGAGGTTCCTCAAGTGGTTGACCCACCCTGGTGACTATTTCACCGTCCTGCCTGCCCCACCCCATTTGGCTCCACTCCTGTGACTACACGACCAGTCAGTCAATCAACCTGCCTTTAATCCAGAGCACCTGGATCTGACTTACCTACAAAAGACTGCTCTCACAGGCTCTGAACTGACCTTTTCCTTGAGTCAGAAATTCAGATAAATTGTCTTCAGATCAAGTTTAAATCAATGTCTCGAAGAAAACAAGCTACTGTATACACTACACAAATGCAAAACAAGATGTTACCACCAAAGGGTGACACAGAAAGTCTGATGGAACTTTCTGACACAGAATTTAGAAGAACAATGTTTCAATATTTTCAATGGATAAAAGACAAACTCGAAGAACTACAGGATGCCACAAGCAAAAACCAAGAGGAGCTAAAAAAAAAAAAAGCAAAACAAACAATACAGAACAATGCAGATAAAACAAACGAAGTGCTAGAGGCACTGGAAAAACAAGAAACCACAATCCAAAATATGAGGTCCAATGTTTCAGATGCTGTCAACATGATGGAGGGACACATAAATAGAATTGAAGGGATAGAACACAGAACCAGTGAAA
>NW_006399934.1:614042-614834 GCF_000299155.1 Elephantulus edwardii | reverse complement strand
GAATCCAGAATTAAGGTTGCATAGAGAAGTGTACTCAGGGTGGGGGGTGGGGGGAAGGGATGTGGGAATTGTATACTAATGAAGGAATTTTTTTTTCTTCTCTTCAGAGGGGGAAGCGAGCTGGTGGGGAGGGGTGGGCAGGGAGAAAAGTGAGACAATGAATGAATGGAAATCCAAAACCTCTGTAAATAAATGTCTATTAAAATTAATAATAATAGAAAAAGACTAAGGTGAACATAAACAAAGTCATGGTCTTTTCAGTTACTTCCTATGCATCTGAAAATTGGGTAATGAAAAGGATGACAAAAGAAGCAGCAATGTCTTTGACTTGTCAAATTGAAGACACTGAGCACAGAAAATCTTGTGAACTTCCAAAGAGCAACTCAGAGTATCTTGGAGAAAATACAGCAGGTTGCTTCTTGGAGGCAAGGATGTCAAAATTTGGTTCACAGGTTTTGAGCTTGTTGTTACTAAAGGTTGGTACTTTGAAAAAGACATAGTACTTGGGAGGGTAGAGAATCATTGAAATAGAGGAAATCTTTGAAAAGATGGATTAATACAGTGACTGTATCAATGGTATACAAAAGCCGATGACGATAGGACTAGATTCAGATCCATTTTTCAAGTTGTTATTGTTATGTGCTGTCGAGTGGTTTGCGACTCATAGCGACCCTATGTACAACAGCCCTAAACCATCCTCTATCCTGTGCCAATCTCATTGCCTCTGACACACTCATCCCGAGTGCCCCAGTCACTGAATCAATCCACCTCATAGAGGGTCTTCCCCTCCTG
>NW_006399934.1:601513-613013 GCF_000299155.1 Elephantulus edwardii | reverse complement strand
GACCCCTTCTAAACCCAGCCTGGACTTCTGGCAGTTCTCTGCTGATGTACTGTTCCAGTCGTTTTTGGATACTCTTCAGTAGAATCTTGCTTGCATGTGAAATCAATGATATTGTTCTGTAGTTTCCACACTCATTTGGGTCTCCTTCTTTGGGATGGGAACAAATATTGACCTTTTCCAGTCAGTTGGCCAATAGGATTGCTATAAATTGTAGTCAATTCTGGGTCACTTAAGAACCATCACAATAATTTAATAGATTATTCTATATTGTTTGAATAATTCAGTAAATATTTCAGAAATTTGCCTTTTCAAAAACTGTATTTCGTTTATATTGTTTCCTATGTATATAACTTTGACTTTTTTTTTATAACTTTGACATTTTGAAATCCTTTTAAGAGACTTGACAAAACTGAGATGGAGCAAATTTGTTCTTACTTTGTGTTTTTCTTATCTATGGTAAAAGACAAGAACTTACCATTATATCTCTTCACCAGCTCTGAAAAAAAAGAAAATATGCAAACTTTTATTTAAGTAAAACATGTGAATTTTTAATTATGATTTATATATTTCCTTACCAATGCTTTTGTATAGCATTATTTATTATCATAAACTGGTGGAATAAATAGGACTTTATAACTTATGCAATTTATATTTAATTATTGATTTCTATAAATATAAATTTGAGTTAAAATAAAAATTAGATTATTTTTATTTGGTCCTCATAAATCCATTCTCTTGTTTAACTTCAAAATATTTGATTAATTATTTTGTTTAGATAATTATATCAATATTGCTTTGTCGTCCCAAGCTGTCTTTTGTAATTTTCTGTTTAGCTCTTTGATTTCTTGTTTTCTTCCTTTAGCTTTGTCTTCTCCGTTCTCTAATGCAATACTCAGAGTCTCATCTGACATCCATCTTGGTCTTTTCTTCTTCTTTAGCCTTTGTAATGATCTTCTGCATTCTTCATGGACAATTTTCTTGATATCCTCCCAGAGCTCATTTGGTCTATGCTCATTGGTGCTCTAGGCCTCAAACTTGTTCCTGAGATGGTTTTGAAATTTGAGTGGGAGAGACTTAAGGTCAAATCTTGGTTCCCATGGACTTGATTTATTTTTTCTCACCTTCAGCTTGAACTTGCTTATGAGTAGTTGGTGGTGTGTCCCACAATCAGCACCTGGCCTGGTTTTCACAGCTGATATTGAGTTTCTCCAGTGAGTCTTTCCCCAAATGTATTAGATTTGATTATTTTTTTTTAAATGTTATTTGTTTATTCATTCATTTCTTTATTCTTTTTATGTGTGTACCGTCAAATTGGATCTGACTGGTACAGGAGGCGATTGTCCCTCCTTCTTCAGCAGAGCATCTGGTGGATTTGAACCGTGCACCTCTTGGATTGCAGTGCAGTTTCCTACCACTAGGCCACCAGAGCTCGCCTCGATTTGATTCTTATGTATACCATCAGGTAAGATCCGTGTGTATCCTGTGTTTATGTTTCTTATAAAAGCTATTTGTAATGAATAAATCATTGAATGTGCAGAACTCTATCATTCTATTTCCAGCCTCATTTTTCTCACCGAGGCTGTGTTTTCCGCTACTGATCCTTCTTCCCTGTAAACAATGTTTGTATTCCAGTCACCCATTATTATTAATGCATCTTGATTGCATGTTTGATCAATTTCTGACTGCAAAAGTTTGTAGAAATCTTCTATTTCCTCTTCTTTGGCTCTGCTTGTTGGTGCATATATTTGAATGATGGTGGTATTCACTAGACTTCCTTGTATGTGTATGGATATTAGCCTGTCACCACATTGTATTTCAGGATAGATCAAGAAATGACTTTTTTAATTATAAAACCAACCCCATTTTTTCTCACCCCAGTATAGCAAATCATATGATAATCTGATTCAAAATGCCCCATGCCAACCCATCTCATTTCGCCAATACCTAGTATGTCTATATTTATACATTCCATTTCTTTCTTAACAATGTCCAATTCATGCTTCTCACATTCCACATTCCAATTTATGAATGAAGATTTCTGGTCTCATATAAATAAGGATCATGAAAATAAGGTTTTCAGAAAGCAAACCATGATTTAGTGTTAAATGTCAAGTTCCTTTTTAATTTTTTTTCATTATTTGAGTGAACATTTACAATCTAGGCTGGTTTTTTTAATGAAAACATTCATATGTAGTATTTTTATTACATTTAGTAGAATACCTATAGTGTAATCCCTCTCCTCCACTTCCTCCATAGAAATGCTCTTTTCCATGAATCCTACAATCCTATAATTTTGCTACTTTCTGGCTGTACACTTGAGCAAATGTTGCACTTTTGAGCTTATATGACTGGCTCTTCTAAAGAGTGAATGTCTCCCTATTGTTATTGGTCACTTTATAAACCTGTGTTTGGTCAGTTGTTCCAGGTTGAAAGAGTGATTCAAAGCCATATTCACAGGAGATATTACCAGTCTATCCATCAAGTAAGCCTGCTCTTTTTTAAATTTTGAGCATATGTCCACATTTTTCCATCTTCTGTCAAGGATCTTTCACTGTGATCTTTTGAAAAGTGGTCCACAGTTGTAGCTGTGCCCTATCAAATTCTCCTGATTTCTGAGTTTTGGAAACTGAGGTTTACATGGCTAGGTTGGCACAGGATAGAACAGCATTTAGGGCTCTTGTACATAGGGTCACTGTGAGTCATAAGAGACTCGATGACCCATAACAACAAAAACAACATGATCCATTTTTCATTTGGGATTTTTTTTCCCCTATGCACTATTGCTTTTCCTAACTCTTCTTTGTTCTGCACTAGGAAAGAGCAATAGTTTGTCTTAGTGATTGCTCAAAATGTTAGCAATCCCAGTTGATACTCACAAAAATAGGATATAAAGCATTGTCCTTGTGGATTATGTTATACTTCTGCCAAGACTATCATTCAAAAACATGACGTGCTTCTTCCCAGAAAGCTAAGGCTATGTTCCTTCACTTGTGCATATATTTAGCATATAGGTAAATGTGAGTAATTTTTCTTTATCTTCTCTTTTCCAAATGAACAAGAATTTCATTAGAAATAAAAATACAGCACAATTTGCCAGTAAAGAAATAAAAAGCAAAAAGTTAAAATTATTAATGGGAAAAACACATATAATACCAAAGCATTTATAACTATAACATCACATCATCTATGAGTGTAGTTCTTTCAGTTATAATCTTAGTAGGGCTATGAAAATAAGACTCTTACCTTTCACACTCAGTGATGTATTATTCTCTGCGTAACAAAAGGATAAAAACCCGTTAAAAAGAAAAGTTCACTGACACAGGCAAAAAACAAAACAAAAACAAGCTTATTAATTTACTTTTAAAATCCGTTTTATAATTCAGTGGCCATAGACTTGTTCCCATATACTCAAATGCTGACACTCTTCTAATGAGTTCTTTGTACTCATGTTATTGTTGATTGCTGTCGAGTTGAAGTCAACTCATAGCGACTCTATGAATAAAAGTCCTAATGCCTTTCAATAGCTACCCTTGTTTCTCTGCCAGGGGCCTAGCTAACTTGCAAAGCAAGATTAGCACTTCTTTGTAAAACCAGCAGGATAGATTCCATCTTGGCTAGAACATCTGCTTGGCAGTAAACAACAAGGAAGTAAAAAACAAGGAAGCAGGATGCTAATGAATTGGGAGTGACTATAGGTCTCAGACTTCTGAGGAATGTGATGATCTTAATCTTCCAAAACTCTTTGTTTCTCATAGCACACAATAACATATTCTGGAAGATACCTTTGTTTTGTGTTGAGGTCTGTTGGAGCTAATGTTTGACCTAACAGTCAACATATCGGATGGAAATGAGATAATGTGATTACCCCTGCAGGTGTGTTTCAGAAACCTATGTAAGCCTTTTCTTGATCAATAAAATTGCTATCGTCACCAGCGAGTAGTCTCTCTGCATCTTCATTTCATCCTCATCCTTTCTCTCGGAGGAACTGTTTTGATATAAAGGGGCTGGAACCCGTTATTTCTCCAAGTTCATAGAACATCCAGAGGCATATGGTTTAGGAAGTGATGCCTCTCCTAATTCCCAACTTGTTTTACTACTGAGAGCTCCACTAAACAATGTCCACAAAGGGAAACCATTATGGTATTTGATAAACCCATGGCACATGGTTCAGAATTATAGCAAACATGGTCATCTCACACAGCACATTGACAAAGAGTGATGTACAAAGTGGAAGAATGTTCCTCCAGATATGACAGAATTAGTCTCTTTCAGCAGTCGTTAAATGTTCTCGAGTCAAATATTACTCGGTAAGCTTTGCACAAAAGACCTGAACTCTGTTCTATGATTAACATCATTTCTGTACAGAGCTTATAACAGAGTTTGTAGAGTTTCAAGAGGCATATCATACAAAGATGAAGACATACCATTCTCTTCATTTGTCATCTCTGAAAAAAAGTAGATAAAATTAGAAAATAGGTTAAAAAATCCAGTAAAGAATAAATTGAAGCAAATTTAAAATAGAATAACCAATTTTTCAATTGATTGGTGAAAAATATTTGCTCTACATAATATAAAGGTACTAATTGCCTTGGCTTTATATTGTCTAAAGCTAGATTTTCTTTAATTAAATCACTTATAATTGGATCACAATGAGAAATTCACTGCTATTGTGATTTGTCTCTCATTGTTCACATTGCCATTATAACTGCATTAGAATCATGGCATTATACCAAATCCAATGATACAAATTGTTGTAGTTTTAGTTTCAATTCATTTTAACGCTTTATTTAGTTTTTAAACCTATAAACATTTGCAGGAGGAGACTGAGAACTTCTTTACAGAAGAGAGGTAGACCCTCTGTGAAATAGATACAGTGACTGCAGCAAGTGGTTCAAGTATGTTAGCAATGAGGATGGTACAATATAGAACAGGATTCAGGTCTGTTATTTAGAGGGTGAATCTGAGTTGTCCTAGATTTGAATGCACCTAAAAATAACAATAGCAACAACAACAACAACAACAACGATATATTTGGTACAGGATATCAGGAGATTTATTGCACTGGGCAATAAATCCAATGCTTAGGACCTCTGTCAGTTATTGAGCAATGAAGTCAGTATACTGACTAACATGTGCTTCATTCAGATCATAGTCTTTTCAATCTCTTGATATAAATCTGAGGACTAGACAACAAATAAAGATGGCAGAAGAAGTCTTGATGCGTTCGAGTTACGGTGATCAAGAAAAATCCTGGATATCCTACAACCTGTCAAAAAGACAGGGGAATATTTGTTGGGGAAAGTACAGACAGACTGCTCCTTGGGGGCAAGGATGGTGAAAATTGTCTCGTAAACTTTGGGAATGTCATGCTTAGAAAGATGAAGGGTCAACCAAAGAGAGGAAGACCTTCAACAAGATGGTTTGATACAATAAGTGTTGTAATGGATTCAGATATGTTGGAGATGATGAAGATAACACAGGATAGGAGAGATTTCAGATCTGTTGTTCATAGTATCACTATGAATCCTACTTAACTTGACAGCACCTAATAACAACAAGAACAACGTATATAGGGTCACTTTAACAAAAAAATTTGTTTCTGCTTTTCCAGTTGAGATACACTTGATCTCATTTCCTTGCATGTTTGCATTATATAGAACCTCTTGAACAATATTGAGTAAAAGAGGGAAAAATGCTTCCAACTGCTCCCAACCCTCTTGGATCCTTATACTTACTCTATAATAATGCTTTTATACAATATTTATCCTTGGGGGATTGAGTTAGTTACCTCAGCATAATACTCTCCAGTCCGTCCCAAGCTATGAAACAATTTGCAAAATCATTGCTCTTGCATTGTGTGAATGTACCATAATTTCTCAGTCCATTCTTTCGTGGTTGGACATTTGGGCTGCTTCCATGTTCTTGTGATAGTGAATAACGCTGCTATGAACATTGGTGTGCAAACCTCTGCTGGTGCTTCAGTTCTCATTTTCTCAGGGTATATTCCAAGTAGTGGAATAGCTGGGTCATATGGGGGGGGGGATTAATCATAGCATTGAAAAATTTGATGAGTGAAGGACATTGAAAGAATTTGTTCTTGAAAGCAATGTATTTAATTTTTGTAAATAAACTAGTAAATTTTTAAAAAAGAAAAAAAGGAGGGAAAATGGTATCCTTGTTTTATTTATAATTTTTAAAATAGAACTTCCACCCCTTACTAATTTTGAGGATGGAGTGGTTTTCTTTAAAGTAGATATTGGTTATGAGGAATTTCTGTTGGCTTAGTGAGTAAGAAGTTTTGCTGCCAATTTAAAGGCAAGTGGTTTTAATCCACAGAAGAAGGGTGGGAAATCTGCTGGAGAGTCAGCTATGAGTCAATTTCAAATTGATGGTAAAGAAATGTTTTTATTCAGGGGTTCTTTGTTTTTCTTCCAAAGTTGTAGGGTTAAGGATATTCCAACCATTCCTAAACTTTTAATTTTTTTTTAAATGGATTTTGGTAAATGTTTTCCTGTTTCTGTTTAGATGAGTAGATTTTTGTCTTATACATTTTGTTAACATGGGCTATTATAATAAATGTACTGGATTTGAGGATATTTAAAAAAGCCTTGTTCTATTATGATGGACAAACTTGTCCATGTTCAAGATGTTGTTGTTGTTGTTATGTGCCGTCGAGTCGCTTGGGACTCATAGCAACACTATGTACAACAGCCCTAAACTCTGCTCTGTCCTGTGCCAATCATGCCATCTCTGATACACCCATCCCGATTACCCAATCACTGAATCAATCCACATTATAGAGGGCCTTCCTCTCCTGCACTGTCCCTCCACCCTACCAAACATGATGTCCCTCTCCAAGGACCTATCCCTCTTTGCAACATGTCCAAAATATGTTAGATGGAGCCTTAGAATCCTTGCCCCAAGGAGCAGCCCGGTTTGACCCTTTCCAGTATGAATCTGTTTGTTTTCCTAGCAGTTCATGGTACCCTCAATACTCTCCTCCAGCACCACAGCTCAAAGGCATCAATTCTCCTTCTATCCTCATTGGTCATTGTCCAACTCTCTGATGCATAACAAGTGATTGCAAAAACCATGGCTTGTATCAGATGGACCTTAGTCTCCAAAGAGACACCATTGCTCTTCAGTACTTTGGAGAGGTCCCTAACAGCAGACTTTCCCATCGCTATATGTTTTTGATTTCCTGGCTGCTGGTGCCGAGTGTGTTGACTGTGGAGCCACGCAAACTGAAGCTGTGAATAATCTCAATCTCTTCACCATCCATCCTGATGTTGCCAGTTGGCCCAGTGGTGAGAATCTTTGTCTTCTTGACATTGAGCCTCAGTCCATATCAGAGGCTGCAGTCCTTGACCTGAAGCAGCAAGCACTTCAGGTCCTCTTCAGTTTCAGCAAGCAGGGTTGTATCATCTGCATATCGAAGATTGTTGATAGAGCTTCCACCAATCTTGATCCCACATATCTCCTCATAGAGCCCAGCCTCCCGGATAATCTGTTCTGCATACAGGTTGAATAGGTATGGAGACAGGATACCTCTCTGGCGTATACCGTTTGCAATTTTGAACCATGCAGTGTTTCTTTGCAGTTTGCTAATAGTTCATTATTTTTATTGCATTAATATTAATTAGGGACACTGGTCAGTAGTTCACTTTATTGTGCCATTGCCTGACTTGAATATCTCTCTGATGGTATGACTTGGCAAGGGTTTCACTTTTATCTATTTTTTGTAAGACTTTGTGGAAGAGTTCTTTCTTTTTTGGTAGAAAAAATTCACTGATGATATCTTCTTAGACTTGGCAATTCTTTGTATGAATACTTTCATTTACTAATTTATATTTTTTCAACAATATAACAATGTGCTAAAATTTACTATTTTTCTTTATTTAGTATGCATCAAAAAATTTCTGTCTTTTAAAAACCTAGTATATTTCATCTAGGTAGCACAATTAATTGTCATAAAGTTGAAAGACTATTTTTAACTTGCTTAATTTGAGGCTGAATGACATGGAATGGCTTTCCTCAGGCTTGGGAACATTTGTTTCTCTTTTCCAGTGAAACTCCTATTGAAGTCCTTATCATTTTCTTTAAACAGGTTGATTTTTTAAATTTTAAATTTGGGGAGATATCTATATCTATCTATATCTATATCTATATCTATATCATCTATATCTATATCTATATCTATATCTATATCTATATCTATTCTGTATTTACTTCTTATTCAATATATAGTTCCTGAATATTTTCTCCCTTTCTGTAGATTGTCATAAGAAACCTTGTCACAGTTTCTAAATATTTAGCTGCTAAACATAAGGTCAAATTTAGCCTACATGCCACTCAATAGGAGAAGGATTCCAAAAAAATCAAAACCATTTCATTATGCTCATATGAAACCTATGCTGATACCAAGACACTGCTTTCTGAACAGAGCAAGGGAACACTGTTTGGTTTAAAATTAGGAAAACGTGCATTAGGGTTGAACCTTTTTTTCATTCCTATTCAATCTGTATGCTGAGCAAATTATTTGTGAAGGCACTCTATGAAGAAGAATGTGGCCTCAGAAACAAAGGATGACTCCTTTACTACCTGTGTTGTGCAGATGACACAACCTTGATCATTGAAAGTGAGAAGAAATCGACGTGCTTCCTGCTAAAGATCAAAGACTGCACCATTCAACACAAATTGTATCTGAATATCAAGACAGAAATCCTGACCACTGAATCAACATATGATATATGGAGATAAGATTGGCGCTGTCAAGGATTTCATCTTAATTGGATCCACAATCAACACCTTTGGTACAGTCAGGAGATCAGAAGACATATTGTGTTGTGTGATTCTAGTATTGAAGACTTATCCAAAGTCCTGCAGAGCAATTATTTCAGTTGTGCCTGATTCAGATTATGGTCTTTTCAGTCACTCACTATGCATCTGAGAGCTGTAGAATGAATTAGGATTACAGAAGAATGGGCATCTTTAACTTGTGGTGTTGGAGAAGAGTAATAAGTATCCCATGGACTGCCAAAAGAACAGTGTATAAGTGTAGCTCTTAGAGGCAAGAATTTTGAAATTCATGTCATATACCTTGGACATGTTGTCAGAAGGGCTAATTACGTAGACAAGAACATCATGTTTAGAAAGGTGGAGTGTCCGCAAAAGAGAGGAAGACCCTCAATGAGATGGATTGACTTGTGACTACAGCAGTGGACTCAATTATGTTGAGAAGATTAGGATTGCACCGGATGCGACATGGTACAGATCTGTGTTCACAGAGTCACTCTGAATCATACTTGACTCAATGGCATCCAGCAATAAGAAAATACAAGGAAAGACATCTCCCAAAAGACAAAGTAACAGAAAGTAAAGGTTTTTTTTGAAAATAGTAACATTTCCATTAAGGAACAATTCCCTGCAATTTATAGAAAACACCAACAGCTCTATAGGAAGACAACACATCACCCAAGAAAAACTGGGTTGAGAACATGAAAATACATTTTACCAAAGAAGACATTTGGATGACAAACAAACATATGTAGATATACTTGAAATCATTAGTTATGGCATTAGTTATAGTTGATATGTGCCATTAAACCTACAGCAACTCATAGTGAGGCCATGAATAGCCGACTGAAAACTTGGTCTATTTTTTTCTTTCTCATGATCTCTACCATTATCGAGATTATTGTTGTAGTAACTATGTCAATCCATCTCATGGAAGATCTTTCTTTCTTTTGAAGGGGAAGACTACTTTTTTTCTCTAGTATGATGTCTTTCTCCAAGGACTGGTGACATATCCAACATATGTGAAACAAAGTTTCACCATACTAGCCTCCAATGAGCTCCTTTATTGCACTTCTTCTAAGATAGATTTTCTTTTGTTTCTTTTGATAACATTCCATATTGTTTGACAATACCACTCAAATGCATCACTTCTTCTTTGGTCTTACTTATATTCTTTATACATCACTTTCATTTGCATATGACACAATTGTTAGTAACATGCCTAAAATCAAACACACCTTGGTGTTCAAACTGACATCCATACTCTTTCGTAATTTAAAATGGTCCCTGATTGCAGATTTTCTTAATGACACACACCTTTTGATTTTTTTCAACTTATAGACTTATTATTAAGGGGTTAATGGATAGGAAATTTACAAAAGGGGTCTATCAACAAAATGTCACTAAAGAAAGAGAAGATGCAGAGTAGTGCACAGAACTCATAATTAAGAAACTTAAAATGACTATTATATATAGAATCGTGATTCAGAAGACCACGTACCATATAGGTATGATTGGCTATGTCTCCCAGAAGTGCGCTGGTAAAGGATAACACTTTCAAATTTTGAAGCAAAAGGCACAGGAGCAGCAGGGTGCAGTGTAGGTTTATAATGTGTGCAACAGGAGGTTACTCAGCTGACCCTGAACCACACAGGTATGGATGACTACATTTCCAAGAAGCCTGTGTTTCAAGGCTGACATCTTCAAATTTTGGGGCCCTTGGTCTTTCAGCCCTTGGGTCAAGAAGAAAACATTACATAGCCAGTCTATAGATTTCTACCAACTTTTGCAGTCAGAAATAGATCGAACATGCAATAGAACGGCATTAATAATAATGGGCTCTGGCATGCAAAAGTTGGGAATGGGGAAGAAGGATCAGTATCTGGGAAACATGGACTCGGTGACAGAAATGAGGCTAGAGAAAGAATGATAGAATTCTGCACATTCAATGATTTATTCATTATAAATACCTTTTATAAGAAACACAAACACAGGCTGTAAACATGGATTTCACCTGATGGTATGCATAGGAATAAAATTCATTACATTTGTTGAAAGAATCACTGGAGTATCTAGATATAGGCTGTGAAAACCAGGCTGGGTGCTGATTGTGGGACAGACCACTAACTAATTACTCATATGAAAGTTCAAGCTGAAGCTGAAAATTTAATCAAATCCACAAGAACCAAAATTTGACCTTAAGTCCATCCCATTCGAATTTCAAAACGTTTCAGGAATAGGTGTGAGGCCTTGAGCACCAATGAGCATAGACGAAATGAGCTGTGAGAGGATATCAAGAATATCGTCTATGTAGAATGCAGAAGATCATTACAAAGACTGAAGAGGAAGAAAAGGCCAAGATGGATTTCAGATGAGACTCTGAATATTGAATTAGAGTACCAAGAAACCAAAGCTAAAGGAAGAAATCAAGGTATTAATGAGCTGAATAGAAAATTTCAAAGAGCAGCTCAGGATGACAAAGCAAAATATTGTAATGTGCAAAGAGCTGGAGACAAAATCAAAAGGCCCGAACTTGCTCAGCATTTCTTAAGCTGAGGGAGTTGAAAAACAAATTCAAGCCTCAAGTTATAATACATAAGGATGCTTTGGGTAGAGTGTTAAATGACCCAAGAAGATGGTGACAATTTTCCAGTGCCGCTAATGCCTTATTTGTTTTCTTTTCTTTTACTTTTCCATAATTTTT
>NW_006399934.1:592300-601136 GCF_000299155.1 Elephantulus edwardii | reverse complement strand
GAATAGTGCAACAATGAATGAATGGAAACCCAAAAACTCTGTAAATGTTTATGAAAATTAATAAAATATAATTGTAGAAAAAAAAGGAGATGGAAGGAGTATACAGAGTTACTGTATAAGAAGGAATTGGCTGACAAATAAGACCTTCATGAAATAACTTGAGCAAGAACCTGTGGTGTTGAAGGAGGAAGTTCAAGTTGCTCTGAAAGAATTGGAAAAAAACAAGCCTCCAAGAGTTGATGGCATACCAATTGACATGTTTTAAGAAACAGACACTGCCCTGGATGTCACTAAGTTGTGTCAAGAAATCTAGAGGACAGTCAGCTTGTAAACTGACTGGAAGAGATCAATATTTGTTCCCATTCCAAAGAAAGTTGACCAGAGTGTGGAAATTATTGAACAATAGCATTAATATCATATGCTGCAGTAAGGAAACTGTAAAATCAGAGCCATAGAAAACCTGTACTGTTCTAGTCGTTTTAATCTGTCTTTTTACATTGGCTTTTATTTTCTAACTGTTGTTTTCCAAGCTGTTGTATATTTGGATTGCAGAACAATTTGTGAAATGAATACTTCCCCCACCTTTTTTTAAAAAATGTGCATTATTAAAAATGTTCCGAGTGAAGCTAATTGTCAGCTTTATTGTGGGGGATTGCTTTATGCCCACCACCTAATGTAAAATAAAATCAAGTAATAAAAAAAAATATCATATGCAAGCAAGATTCTGCTGAAAAATATCCAAAAACAACTTGAACAACACGTCAACAGAGAATTGTCAGATGTGCAGGCTGGGTTTAGAAGAGGTCATGGTACTAGGGATGTTATAACTAATGTTAGGTGGATCTTGGCAGAAAGCAGAGCGTACCAGAGGAATATCTATCTGTGCTTCATTGACTATGCAAAGGCTTTTGACTGTGTGGATCACAACAAACTCTGGATAACTCTGAGAAGAACGGGAATCCCAGCACATTTGATTGTGCTTATGTGAAACATATACTTGGACCAACAGGCAGTCATCAGAAGAGAGTAAGGAGACACTGTATGGTTCAAAATTGGGAAGGGAGTCCACCAGAGATGTATTCTGTGTCCGTACCTTTTTAATCTGTATGCGGAACAGATCATCTGGAATGCTGGGCTGTACAAAGAGCAATGTGACATCAGGATTGGTGGAAAATTCAACAACCTGTGTTATGCAGATGACACAACCCTGCTTACTGAAACTTAGCAGAACCTGAAGTTCTTGCTGCAGAAAGTGAAGGACTGCAGCCTTCACTACAGACTGAAGCTCATCATCAAGAAAACAAAGATTCTCACCACTGGGCCAATTGGCATCATTTGTGTGGATGATGAAGAGATTGAGATAGTTAACAATTTTCGTTTGCTTGGTTGCTCCACAGTCAACACTCTTGGTAACAGCATCCAGGAAATCAAGAGATGAATTGCATTGGAAAGTCAACTGTCAGGGACCTCTCCAGAGTACTGAAGAGCAGTGATGTCAGGCTGGAGACTAAGGTGCACCCCTTCTGGCCTATAGTCTTTGCAATTGTATGCTATGCATCAGAGAGCTGGACAGTGACTAGGGATGATAGAAAGAGAATTGATGCCTTTAAGCTGTGGTGTTGGAGAAGAGTATTGAATATACTATGGATTGCAAGGAGAACAAACAGGTTTGTCTTGGGTGAAGCCAGGCTGCTCCTTGGAGTTAAGGATTCTGAAGCTTTATCTGACAAAATTTGGGCATGTTGCAAGGAGGGATCAATCCTTGGAGAGGGACATTATGCTTGGGAAAGTGGAGGGACAGCACAGGAGAGGAAGACCCTCGATGAGATGGATCAGTGATTAGGATAGTTGGAGTAGGTGTGTCAGAGACAATGAGGTTGGCACAGGATAGAGCAGTATTTAGGGCTCTTGTACATAGGGTCACTATGAGTTGCAAGCAACTCGATGAAACATAACAACAACAACAACATTGGCTGCATCACTCTCTCCTGAGAAACTATTCCATTGTAACTACAGTGTAGTATGAATGGAACAGAAAAAGCCCTAAGCCACAAGAAGTCAATTCTGGAGCAGAAGTTCAAGATTCCTAAACTCAAGAGATACTGCCCAAAACAGAAGGACCTGCAGCAGCTTGAGGTGTTTACAATCACAGAAGCCCAGAAAGATTGACATATAAGGCATCACATCAAGGGATAGGTAGCAGAGATAAGTGTTGAATGGAATAGTTGGGAGTAGAAGTGGATGTTAGTGGGGCAGGAAAAGTGGTGGGTCAAGACAGATCTGCCAAGGACTGGGACAATACTGAATCCATTGTTTATTTCTATAATTGGGAAATATCTTTAATCTGCTCTTTTCTGTAAAATGTTTGCCAGATAATGTTCTAAATCTAAGCATTCAAGTTAAGACACACTAGGAAGAAGGATTGGCCATTCATTTCTGAAATAACTGGCCGTTGAACATAGTATGTACAATAGAGCACACTTAGACTAGCAGATATGGCAACTGAGGCTGAGCCCTCAATATACAAACACAGAAGGAAGAACAACTGTAAGCAGACAATACTTATTCGAACACAGAATGTGAGAACCATGAATGTAGGAAAATTGGATATTATTAGGAAAGAAATGAAATGCATAAATATTGACTTATTAGGTATTGGTGAAATGAGATGGACTGGCACGGGACATTAAAGTCAGATGATCATATGATTTACTATGCTGGAGATGAAAAGGTGAGGAAAAATGGGGTTGCTTTCATTAATCAAAAAGTCACTTCAAAATTCATCTTGAAATATAATTTTTTGAGTGATAGGATAATATCCATATGCATACAAGAAGTCCAGTGAATGCCACAATCATTCAAATAAATACACCAACAACCAGAGCCAAAGAGGAGGAAATAGAAGGTTCCTTCTAACTTTTGTAGTCAAAGATTGATCAAACATGCAATCAAAATGTATTAATAATAATGGGTGACTGGAATGTAGAAGTTGGGAACAGAGAAGAAGGATCATTAGTTGGAAAACATGGACTGGGTGACAGAAACAAAGCCGGAGATAGAATGATAGAATTTTGCAAAATCAATGACTTATTCATTGCAAATACATTTTATAAGAAACATAAATGCAGGCTATACACACAGATTTCACTTGACGATATGCATAGGAATCAGATTGATTATATCTGTGGAAAGAATCTCTGGAGAAGTTCAGTGTCAGCAGGCCAGCTGCTGATCGAGGAACAGACCACCAATTACCCATATGCAAGCTCAAGCTGAAGCTGTGGAAAATTAAACTGAGTCTATAGGCACCAAAATTTAACCTCGAGTCTATCCTTCCTTAATTTCAAAATCATATCAGGAACACATTTGAGGCCTTCAACACTAATTAGCAAAGACCAGATGAGCTGTGGGATGATATCAAGAATATAATCCAGGAACAATTCAAAAGGTCATTGCAAAGACAATGGAGGAAAAAAAGACCAAGACGGATATCAGAAGATAATCTAAATATAGCACTAGAGTGCTAAGGAGCCAAAGCAAAGGGAAGAAATAAAGTTATTAAAGAGTTGAACAGAAGATTCTAAAGGGCAGTCAGTGTTGGAAGAGAAAGTATTACAATGACATGTGCAACAATCTGGAGTCAGAAAATCAAAGATGCTGAACTTGCTCAGCAATTGTTAAGCTTATGAAAATAAAAACAAATTTAAGCCTTGAGTTGCAATACTTCAGGATGCTTTGGGCAGAATATTAAATGATCCAGAAAGCATTAAAAGAAGAAAGGAGTATACAGAGTCATTGCACCAAAATGAATTGGTGGACACAAAAGAATTTCATGAAACAACGTATGAGCCTGTGGTGATGAAGTTCAAGAAGAAGTTCAAGCTTTGCTGAAAGAATTGTGAAAAACAAGGCTCCAGGAGTTGACGGCATACCAAGCAACATGTTTCAACAAACAGACGCTGCCCTGGATGTGCTGACTAAGTTGTGCCAGGAAATCTAGAGGACAGTCAGCTTGCAAACTGACTTGAAGAGATCGATATTTATTCCCATTCCAAAGAAAGGTGACCTGACAGAGTGTGGATTATCAAACAATATCATTAATATCACATGCAAGCAAGATTATGCTAAAAATAATGCAAGAATGATTCTAACAGCACAGCAACAGAGAACTGCCCTAAAGTGCAGGCTGGATTTACAAGAGGCCATGGTACTAGGGATATTATAGCTAATATTCCCATTCCAAAGAAAGGTGACCTGACAGAGTGTGGATTATCAAACAATATCATTAATATCACATGCAAGCGAGATTATGCTAAAAATTATGCAAGAACGATTCTAACAGCACAGCAACAGAGGACTGCCCTAAAGTGCAGGCTGGATTTACAAGAGGCCATGGTACTAGGGATATTATAGCTAATGTCAGATAGACCTTGGCTGAAAGCAGAGAGTACCAGGGGAATGTCTGCTTTTCATTGACCATGCAAAGGCATTATTTGCCTGTGATCACAACAAACTGTGGCTGACTCTGGGAAGAATGGGTATCCCAGAACATTTGATTGTGCCTATGCGAAACCTATACTTGGACTAGGAGAAGAGCAAGAAAACACTATATGGTTCAAAACTGGGAAGGGTGTACATCAAGGATATAAACTATCTCCACATCTTTTCAGTCTACATGCAAAACAGATTATCAGAGAGGCTGTGCTCTGTGAGGAGAAAGAAATGTGGCATCAGGATTGGAGGAAGACTCATCAACAGTCTGAGTTATGCAGATGACACAACCCTGCTTGCTGAAACAGAAGATGACCTGAATCACTTGCCGCAGAAGGTCAAAGAGTGCAGCCTTCAATATGGATTGAAGCTTAACATCAAGAAAACAGAAATTCTCACCACTAGGATGATTGGCAGCATCATGATAGATGGTGAGGAGCTTGTGATTGTTAACAGCTTCAGTTTGTTTGGCTCTACAATCAACACTCTTGGTATCAGCAGCCAGGAAATTAAAAGACAAATTGCGTTAGAAAAGTCTGCTGTCAGAGACCTCTCCAAAGTACTGAAGAGCAATGGTGTCAGTTTACAAACTACCGTGCACCTGATTCAGGCTATGATCTTTGCAACTACTTGCTATGCATCAGAAACCTGGACAATGAGTAGAAATAATAGAAGGAGAATTGATCCCTTTAAGCTGTGGTGCTGGAGAGGAGTATTGAATATACCATGGACAACTAAAAGAACAAACTAGTTCATCCTGGACAGGGTGAAGCCAGGCTGCTCCTTGGAAGCAAGGATTCTGAAGCTTCGTCTAACATACTTTGGATATGTTGCAAGGCAGAATCAGTTCTTTGAGAGGGTCTTGATGCTTAGGTAAGTTGAGGAACATAGCAAGAGAGGAAGACCCTCAATGAGATGGATTGATTCAGTGACTGGGATAATGGGGATAAGTGTATCAGAGACAAGAAGATTGGCACAAGATAAAACAGGGTTTAGGACTGTTGCACATAGGGTCAGTATGATTCACAGGTGACACGATGGCACAAAACAACAGCATCAATAAATCCATGTATAATGCCGAGTCAGTAGGGGGTCAAAATTTTGCTAACTTCTTAATTGTAACAAAGCTTCCTGAAGAAATTACTTTCTGGTTTTAGTGAGTCTGGATCACAACTTTGGATATATTAAAGTTATTATTGGACATAACTAGAAAAATAATGTTGTAATTTATACTTTATTAAGTACCAAATGGGACATTAGAAGCTTGCTAGCAGGCTGCTAAGGAGGCTCAGAAGCTGTCCTGATTACCACCAAAGAGATCAAGAAACTATTGCTACCGAGATGTAAGGACATTTCTGAGTACTCCACCATGAAAACTGCTACCATGTTACCTGCTAACACCAAGGAAAGCTTCGGCTCACAAAAATCTCCGCTGCCACTGAAAGTTCCACAGAGACTTTGGATTTCTATTTCAAAGGGCTCATGGAGAGGCAAGCCTGCTACTGCTGGACCACAGCTGTGTAGAGAGAGTGAGTTCATCTCTCTGCTGCTTACAGATGAGCAGCTGACAAGACTGCTGTGAGTGTGGGGAGCTGCATGAGTAGACACTATGGTAATTTATCTCTTATTCACTGTTTGTACAAGTAAGTTTGTTCATTGCCCAAGTGTAAGCAATATACTACAAAACAACAACAACAACAAAACAACAAACCTCCTTGCTATCCTAGAGAATTTCTAATCCACAGAAGACTCAGATACTTAGAAATTCACTAACCCAATAAGTTTTGAGTGCACAAGAGACAAAGATTTCTTCTGCCAAGTGACAGCAAAGCAAGGGATACATAACCTACTGGACTCTCCAGAGGTTCAGCTCCCACAACACCCTCATTGAGGATCTCCATGTCACAGACTAGTGTCCACACCTCTCACCAGTGAACAGTCCATCATGAACTTCACCTGTCCAGTGATAGACACCAACCATCACCAATACCACTATCCTGAATTAACAGAATAGTACAGAGAGCAAACAGATTATTGCTCATATAACCTATCAGGTGTCACACACATTCCAAGGAAAAAGTATTTTAAGAAAAAAATCTAGAATATCGGCATCATCATAATGTCCTAGAAGCAGCAGAATACCATTCCAATTTCCAGCAAAAAAACAAAACAGCACAGCACTGGAGGGAAAAAAAAATACTAAAATTTAGACTCAGCACATCTCCCAGAGGAGGAAAAGCTGATTCAATTCTCTGATAGGGAATAGAGAATAATTGATTGAATGTTTTCACAAATATGGAAAAATATGGAAGGAGATAAAGAATCCACAAACAAAGCTCTAGAAGAATTTAAAAAGTTGGAGCTCTCGTGGCCTGGTGGCGGGAAGCTGCAATCCCAAAGGCCCGAGTTTTTGAATATACCAGATCCTGTGCTGGAGAAGGAGGGGCAGTCTCATTCTGTGTCAGTCAGACCTGATTCCACAGTACACACACAGTACACTCACAAAAAACCCAATAAAAAATAGTTAAAAAAATAGAATTAAAAAAAGTCAACACGAGATAAACTAGATAGAACTAATCAAAACTAAAAACACTCAAAATTCTAGAAAAGCAAGAAAATGCAAACTAAAATAAAGCCAACATCTCAGGGGCTGTCAGTATGTAGGAGGGACAGAACAGCAGAATTGAAGAGACAGAATATTGAAATAGTGAAATAGAAGATAAAGTTGTCAGTATGAGCCTGCTAGAGGAAAAAGAAAGAAAGAAAGATGAAGGAAAATGAAGGGTAAGAATCATGTTGTCTGGTGCCATCAAGTAATTTGATTTGTAGCTACTCTAACAACAACAGATCTTAACTCTGCCCTATCTCGTGCCATCTTCGCAATCTCTGACAGACTTGACTCTACTGCTGTAGTCAAAGTTTAAATTCCCCTGGTTAAATGTCTTCTTTTCTTTCATCATCCCTCTACCTTTCTCTTACCAAAATGCCCAAAGTATGAGAGATGAAGATGTATTGTCTTCACCTCCAAGGAGAACTCTGTCTGCAATTTCTTCAGCACATAGCTGTTTCATTCATGAGATATTCAGTACTCTTATCCAACACCACAGTTCAAAGGCATTAATTTTTCATTGATCACCTTTGTTGACTGTCCAGCTGCCAGCCGCATAGAAAATAATTGAGAAAAACCTTAGCCTGAATCAGGCACACCTTAGTCCTCAAATATCATTGCTTTCAATATTCTCAAGATGTGTCTGACTGCAGACATTGCCAGTAGACTCTATCTTCTGATCTCCTGACTGCTAGTACCAAGTGTATTGACTGCACATTCAAGTAGGATGAAGTTGTTGACAGTTTCAGTGGAAATCTTTTCTCTATCATAATTTTGCCTATCAATTCAATGGTGGAAATTGTTGTTTTCTTAACATTGAGATGCAATCCATATTGAAGGCTATATTCTTTGATCTTCTGCAACAAACTCTTCAAGTCTTCATCACTGTTAATTAGTGAAGTTGTATCATCTGCATAACAAAGGTTAGTTATGAGACTTCCTCCAATCTACATGTTACATTCTTCTTCATAAATTCAGCTTCTCAAATATAAATGTTACTCAACTTAAAGATTGAACAGATATGGAGAAAGGATACAACCTTTACACACACCTTTCTTAATTTTAAACCATGTTTTAGTATTCCTTTGCTTTGTTCACACAAAGCCTCTTGGTCTAGGTATAGATGTCACATTAGTATAATTAATATTCTGGAATTCTCATTTTTCTCAATTATAGCCACAATTTGTTATGATCCACACAGTGAATTGACTTTGGATTAAACAGTAAAACACAAATAGATATTCTCCACCAGTATTCTTTGCTTTCAGCCAGGATCCATCTGATGTCAGCAATGATATCCCTGGTGCCATGGCCACGTCTAACTTGAACTTTTGCCAGTTCTCTGTCCGTATATTATTCTACTTTTTTAAAAAATTATCTTCAATAGTATTTTGCTTGCATGTGATATTAATGATTTCTTTCAATAACTTCCACATTACCTTTAATGACCTTTCCTTGAGAATGTAATCAAATGTGGATATCTTCTGGTCAGTCAGCCTGCTGTTCTCCAAACTTCCTGGCATAGACTATTGAGTACATCCAAGGCTGCATGTAATGTTTCAAATGTATGCCATCGATTCCTGGGGCTTTAATATTTTTGCCAAAGTTTCAGTCAGCTTGAACTCCTTTCATTATTATTGGCCCTTTATCAATGGAATTTCCTGAATTGTTCAGTGTCATATATTTTTTTAGTGCATTAATTCCTTCCTTCCTTCCTTCCTTCCTCTCCTCCTCCTC
>NW_006399934.1:556817-592200 GCF_000299155.1 Elephantulus edwardii | reverse complement strand
TCTTCTTCTTCTTCTTCTTCTTCTTCTTCTTCTTCTTCTTCTTCTTCTTCTTCTTCTTCTTCTTCTTCTCTCTATATCTCTGTATCTCTCTTTTTCTCTTTGTTTCTCATTAACCTCACAATTGTGAGTGAAAAGAGATTTTTGTGAAGTCTGTATGGTCATTTATAATGAATTTCAGACTCAGTAATTAGAAGGAGTGGGTGAAGTAGCATGGGGGCATTGGTTATGTATGGTATTAGTTTCAGGCTATAAATGTTATTGATGATCACAGTTACCCTTTCTGGAGTTGGTAGAAGTCAGATTCATCTGTTCCCATACTTCTCGTCCTCATTTTTACAATGGCTTACAGAGTTTCTCTACTTTTTAATTTTTTTTAGTTTCTCTACTTTTCTAAATCTGAGTTAGAATGTCTTAAATTATAAATTTAATTGCAAAGTTAGTTTTATTGGATTTATTAATCTGGTTTGGTCCTTATGTTGTTTCAGGTTCCTTCATTAAAATGAAACAGATTTCCATTTGCTATACTAGAGGACTTTCTCAAATGATAGATTGATTTGGATTCAAAGTAATATTTAAAAACAAAGCAAGATATACAATTTATATATATTAGACTTTGCTTCACAGAAGGTGAGCTTCATTTCAACACCTGATAAGATGTAGAGCTACTCATGCTTTATGAATGATTAGATTATGGTTGACAGAAGATGAGCTTCATTATAACATGACAACGCATAGAGCTATTCATTATTTAAGAACATTGTTTTTTACCTAGTGTTAAGAAGTTGTGCTGCAATCCTTAAAGGCTAGAGACTGAAATCCATCAGCTGCTCCATGACAGATGGGCAACCCACTCCCATGTGACTCATTGTCTTTGAAAACACATGAGAGGATGAGAGGCAAACAACAACACAGACTACGATATTTTTTCCCCATAAAGGAATTTAACAGTTTTGGAAACAGGAGCCAGGAATCAAAAGGTGAATTAGATTAGGAAAATCTACTGTCAGGGGTCTCTTCAGTGTGCTAAAGTGCAAAGATGTCAGTCTATAGACTAAGGTATGCCTGATCTGGACCTTGGTTTTCACAATTACTTCCTATGCATTTGAGAGCTGGACAATGGCTAAGGATGACAGAAGAAGAATTGATGCCTTTGAGTTGTGGTGCTGGAAAAGAGTATGGAATATATCATAGACTATCAAGAAAAAAAACAAACCCAAAACAAAACAAACCAGCTTTGTTCTGGAGAAGGTGAAAACAACTTGCTGTCTGGAGGCAAGGATTTTAAAGCTCCACCTCACATATTTGGGGATGTTGTCAGGAGGGACCAGTCTTTGGAAAATGACATCAAGTTTGGAAATGTGGAGGGACAACCTAAGAGGGGAAGACCCTTGATGAGATGGATTGACACAGTGACTGAGGTAATGCGTCAACACAGTGAGATTGGCTCCAGATAGGACAGAGTTCAGAGCTATTGTGTGGTCATTATTTTCAATATTTTTTAAAATTATTTTACAGGCAACTCAGCATAGCAACAACAACAAATCAAATTTTTTAAAGATAAAAGATTACTTATTGTGCTGTTCTGTTTTGGTTTTGTAGATATGCAAATTCACATAGGGCAGTAAAATCTCATAGTGAGAAAATTTAAAAAAAATATGTTTCTATATGTTCCAGTATTTTCAAATCTACAGATCATTCAGCCTCCTAATAGTTCATTATTCATTATGTTGGATTTTACCAAGAATTTATACATGAAAAAATTTAATTCCTCTTCTATTCTCTAAGCCTTTGCAGTTGTACTATATGACGTTGTCACATCTATAATACATACGAACTTTGTAAACAAACCAAAAGTAAGCAAATCCTCTTCTATTTTGTAGGCAATCAAAACAAAAAACAAAACCCCTCTTCTATTCTCTGAGCCTTTGCAGTTGTTGTACTATGTGAAAATATCACATCTGTAGCAAAATGTATATGAATGCCACTCCTGCTTCCAAGCCAGTTTTATTCCAGAGATGCACAAAAACCAGGCTGGATGGCTGTAGTCCTGAGGGCCCAAAAGCCAAATCTGATCTTCTCACACCCTATTGTGAGCAAGAGTCACACCCTAACCTCAACCCCAAACCAGAAAACACACCTTTGCAGAATCCAACCATTCTGCTCATCTTCCCAGTCTGGAAATAGCCCCACACTGGCAGTCAAAAGCCTTTTTAAAGGGGAGGCCAAATCAGATCATCTGACACCCTATTGTGAGCAAGAGTCACACCTTAACCTCAACCCCAAACCAAAAATACCTTTTTACAAAATGTACACATTTTAAAATACTTTAAAAAATTTTGACAAAACTGAGTTGGATTTCATTTATTCTCATCTTTGAGACTTTAGTTTTTTTGTGGAGAAACAAAATTTCCTCTAAATCTCACTAGCTTTGGGAAAAAAAAGAATAATAAACAATCTTTTATGTAGCAAAAGTATATGAACTTATTTTTAATTATTATTTATGCATTTATTCCTACCAATGCTTCTGTATTGCATTGTTTATTGTCAGAATGTTGAAATAAACTATGTCTGAGAAATTGTGACAGTGATATATAAATATGATATTCAGAGAAAATAAAATTTGTATCATTTTTATTTTGCCTTTATAGGTCTATTCTCTTATTTAACTTCTTAATAATGGATTTAAAGCATTAAATCCATTACATTATATTAGCAATTTGTAAATTAAGATTTTAAGTTTCATGTAAACTAGGAACATAAAAATTAGGCTCCCAGAAAGCAAAATATGACTTAGAATAATATGCTAAGTTTCTCTTCAACTTTTCTGAGTGAAAATTTACAATGCAATTTGATTTTATATTCAACCATTTGTACACATTTTGTTTTGTAACATTAAGAAGATGATATAAAATAGATGATAAAAATTCACTAAAAAAAGATTTGCTGTAGTCAAGTTGAAGTTATTGAATGTGATTATTTAAGGCTCAAATAATTCCTGTGTGACACCAAGATAATATTGACTACACACTCATTTCCTGTCAATATGCTTTCTCCTAAAATTATACCCTGCATACATGTGTGAAAATAAGATTCTCATCATTTTCTGTTACCACTTTCTCTGTAAGAAAACAAAGGAGAATTTTCTATTAGAAGAATAATCTAAAAAGTATGCATAAATTCTGGCGAGGTTATGGAGAGACTGGAACACTTACTCACTGTTGGTGGAACTGTAAAATGATGCACCCACTGTGGAAAGCAGTGTGACGCTTTCTCAAAAATTTGCAAATAGAGATACCATTTGACCCAGCAATTCCACTACTGGGAATATACCCTAAAGAGAACATAACCGACATCCAAGCAGATATATGCACACCCATGTTTATCGTGGCTTTGTTCACAACAGCAAGGAGTTGCAAACAACCTAAGTGCCCACCAACAAATGAATGGATAGAGAAGCTGTGGTATATTTACACAATGGAATACTATGATGCATTCAAAAACAAGGAACTCATGCAATATTATTCAAAATGGTTGACCATTGAGGACATTATGCTGAGTGAAATATCTTAGTCACAAAAGGACAAACACTGCATAATGCCACTGTTGTAGAATGGGACGGACATCAGAGTTGGAGTAAGAATGAGAAACTGGATAAATTAAGTATATTGCATTGAAATGGAAGAAGGAGAGAACAGTTCAAAAGCAATAAATTATATGATATTATGATTATCATAAGAGTTAGGAATGAAGGTTGCAGAGTGGAGTATACTCCAGGTGGCGTGTGTGTGTGTGTGTGTGTGTGTGTGTGTGTGTGTATAGGGAGTATATACCAATGAAGGACTTTTTCTTTTATTTTTGAAAGAGAAGATTGAACTGGGGTTGGAGGGGGAGTAGGCAGGGAGAAAAGTGCAACAATGAATGAATGGAAATCCAAAATCTCTGTAAATGTTTGTTAAAATTAATAATAAAAAAGGGAAGAGAAAAATATGCATAAATTAAAAAGATTCAAGTGAATTCAGGTCAAAGTGCTTTAGGTTCCTGGTCTCAAGAGTGGTGAGAATAATCTGGTAAACTCCCCTAAATTTTGGACCCATAGCAAGAAAAAAAATTTACAAAGGAATGGCTGGTATGTTTCGAGAAGAAAAATGCATTGTGACAAACTGCACTTTGAATAATCAAATGTTAGATAGATTGGGGTCCCAGGGAAGTAATACTATTTCACCTATAAAATAATGAAAAGTATTGATATTCTTGTCTTATAGTCTAAAACTGAGCGCTCTTAAAATAATTTCTTTTACAAACAAATCAAGAAGAAAAACTCACCATCTTCTTCTTCTTTGTTCATCTCTGAAAACAAGCAAGGAAAACATTCATTAAAGAGAGTAAGGAAAAAATTGAACATAGGAAAGAAAAAGAAAAAAAGAAAAAAAATCACAGTCTCACTATAATTATCATAGAGTATGAGGAACCAACTTCTGACTTCTCTTCAGTAGTTTTCTCAAGTTGTAAATTGCAAGGGAATATAGTGCCATTTTTATCCTGAGAAGCTTCTAATGAATTGGAACCAACAGAAATGTGCAACCTCTGAGTTACAGTTGTCTACATACAAGAAGACGGGGTAAACTTTTTCACATAATCAATATTTCAATCAAGGTATCTGGAAGCTGACATTTTGTTAACTGAGTTAAATATTCACTCATATGAATGGATGTTGAAATTCATGGAGAGAAGAATAGAAGGAAAGACTTAGTAACTCACCAAAGCAATACGACTTTGGGTCTCACTGTGTCAACCCTGAGTCAGTGTAACTGTGTGGCAATTTGATCTAGGGCATTCATACAAAAAAAGCACTTATTGACCATAATTCTGCTGCAAGGCACCAGGGCCTGTGGGCATGGCTGTCCAGGAGCTTCTTCCAGCCACTGCTTCCTTCACATCTGCTAAGACTTCAACTTGGCCCTGTTGCACTCTCTCCCAATCCAATGACAGAACCACTACCTGTCAGGTCAAGGGGCTGTAGTTTCCAAACAGCCCAAACCAAATCACCGCCCCAGAGCACTAGACCTCTATTGCAGCCTTCTGGAGAACCCGCTGCCTTGCTTGAAGACTGCCCAGTTGCTGCCTTCATGGTCCATCACGAGGAGGAGCACCAGTATCACAGGTACTTGGGTGAAACACTGCTCTCTAGCTTCATTACATGGGATTACTTAACCTCAAGCAGAAGGGTCTGAGCCAGGCCAAGCTGGGCCTAGTCTCAGTTTCTGGAAGAGAACAGACTTCCTATTCTGCCATGAGGTACTTGGGTAAATCAATACCTCAGATAGAGAAGGGAGCACAAGTATCCAGGTCCTTCACAAAATGATGTGATTCTCCGGGTTACTATATAGTTACAAAAAACTAAAATCTACTAAGTAAAAACTCACTTCATGTCAAGAAAGCAAAAGTCTCCCTCAGTCATTATGAAAAACAAAACAACCTTTCTAAAAAATCAGATCCAATGAACACCCCAGAAAGAGGGAACCTGGATAAAAATGTTGATGTGTAGTTATTTGAACAGGTACAGAAGAAGATGCAAAGGACAGAAGAAATAATGAAGCCATTAAGAGAGGAAATAGACCAGAGACAACAATCTAGAAGAAATATACTCATAAGGAGCAACTTGAACAGCTATGGAAGAAAATGCAAAAGATGAAAGAAAGTATAGTATATTTTAGTGTAGTGTATAGACCAAGAGATAGGATAGGATAGTATAGTATAGATAAAGAGATAGTATAGTATGTTGTAGTATAGTACAGTATAGTATAGATAAAGAGGTACAGGCATCAAGTTAAGAGGAAAATAAATCATCAATGAAAAAATTCGGGTAACACATTTGTTGTTGAAATTGAGGAGGATTTTAAATGCTTGCTGTGGAAGATCAAGACCATAGTCTTCAATATGGAT
Source organism: Elephantulus edwardii (assembly GCF_000299155.1). Taxonomy (NCBI): domain Eukaryota; kingdom Metazoa; phylum Chordata; class Mammalia; order Macroscelidea; family Macroscelididae; genus Elephantulus; species Elephantulus edwardii. The sequence goes on along the minus strand of NW_006399934.1, from coordinate 586,257 downwards.
TATATCTCAACTTGATGACAACAGAAGTCTTCATCACCAGGACAATAGGCAACATCAACATGTGTGGAGAAAAGACTGACAATGTCAATTACTTCATCTTATCACAATCAACACTGTCAGCAAAGCAGTCAAGAAATCAAAGGACATATTGCATAAGGAAATGTCTCCTGTCAGGGACCTCCCTAAAATAATCAGGAGTAATAATGTCAGTTTGAAGACTAAGGTGCACATGATTCAGGCCATGATCTTTTCAACCACTTGCTATATGTCTTAAAAGTTATATAATTAATGAATAGAAGTAACAGTAGGAAGGAGCATCATTCCAGAAAGCTGTAGAGTTAGTGAAAGGGAAGACTCTCAAGATGATGAATTGACAAAATGGTTACAGCAATGGGCTCAAGTATGTCAGAGATGTCAAAGACCTTGCAGAATAAGACACGTTTCAGATCTCTTGTTTATAGATTTGCTTTTAGTTGTACTTGACTCAATGGGGCAAAACAACCACCACCACAATATTAACATAATTTAGTGGCATTTGTTGTTAGGTGTCTTTGAGTTGCCTGCAACTCACAGAGACCTCATGTACAACAGCCCTAAAACATGCTCTATCCCATGAAATCATATTTTCTCCAACACGTCTATCCTCATTACCCTAGTGACTGAATCAATCCATCTCATCGAGTGTCTTCCTTTTCTGTGCTGCCTCTCTACCCTCCCAAGAATGACGTCCCTCTCCAAGAACTGATTCTGCCTTGCAAGATGTCCAAAGTATGTCAGATGAAGCCTCAGAGTCCTTTCCTCCAAGGAGCAGCATGGCTCACCCTCTCTCGGATGAACTTGTTTGTTCTCTTAGCAGTACATGGTACATTCAATACTCTTCTCTAGCACAACTCAAAGGCATCAACTCTCCTCTTCTCATCCCTATTCATTGTCCACCTCTCTGATGCATAGCAACTAAGTTTTATTTGTGATATTATCCTTTTGTAAAATAATTGTTATATTTCTGATTGATTTTCCTTCTTCTGTTTTATGGACATAAATAAGAAAATTTCTCTATGTATAAGAACAGGCATCCTTAAACAATTAAATTTTTTTTTTGGAAAAGAATTCTAGTTTACTTTGTCTACTATGACTAAATTGGAATAAGGCAAGGAAACTTATCATTATCACACTTTAATTCATGTGAAGAAAAATTAGGTCACTTTTTACAAAAGAGCTGCTTTTCTAGTAGGGTGATTTGGTACATATTTCTCCATCAATTATTGCTGAAACATTTTGATATTGACTGTGGGAGTTTGCCTGCCAATATGGCTATCAGGTGGAATATTGCCTAATCCTCTTCATCACAGACTATAAAACTCAACTGAGACACACATGTTGTTGTTAAGTGATGTTGAGTCATAGACGACTCATAGCAACCCTATTAATGAAAAGCCTGAACATTTGTATAAGTTTCATCGTTTCTTCAAGTTCATAGAGTTTCCACAGGCAAGTTATATTGGAAGTAGACGCCACTCCTGTTTTCAAGCTTGTTTTAATTGGGAAGCACCACAAACACTCTTCACCTTGCGTAATCATTATTACATTTCACACATCAGTGTCACAGTGTTTAGCATTACAGCAACCACGAGTTACCTCTGTATAGCAAATGGACACACCAGTGCTATAACATTTACAAGAGTGTTTGACTAAAAAGAATTAAAACCAGGCCTTAAAATCACCCACCTTCGGCTTGGTAGCATAACTTTCTATCCTCTAAGCCAACAGAGCTGTCTCTATGTTGTTAAGTGCTATTTGTCTAACTTTCATAATTTCTCCAAGTTCATAGAGTTTCGAGAAACAGACTCTTTTGGAAGTGGATGCCACTATTGCTTCCAAGCTTATTTCAGTTGGGGAGCTCCACCAAAATTGATCATCATAGATAACCATTAGAGATTACAAATCTTGAACTCAACTCACAAAAAGAAAAAATAACAATTAAGTTAATTTTCAAATGAAAGGGGAGTTCGTCAATTTGCTATGGAAATGTTTAGTTTTCTTGAGCTCATTAAGGAAGAACTGAGCAAAGAGTAGTGACTTAGTGACTTTGTAAATGGAAAAGGTGGATGGGTGGTTATTGAGTTAATCAGGATGTATAAAATTTGACCTTGTGGCAACTCTCCCAGAGTTGCTTGTAGTCATGGATGTAAGAGGGTAAAATAGGCAAACAGCAGTTCAGGATCTCTTTAACAAAAACATGAGAAAACAAACATATTCTTGGGACCTCAAGATTATGAAGTTACAACTGAAGGGCAATACAGAATAAGAAGGCAGAGTACTGAACTGTAACTGACATAGCATAGCTATTTTTAATAGTTGTGTCATTTGTGGTATCAATCCCACAGGTAGCTGAGGTAAAATGTACAATCTCTCTCCTGAACTCCTGTAAAATGTATAAGGGCCACCTGAGGATGGTCTGACTTCTACTTACTTCACAAGGGTCAACCGTCTCCACCAACAATATGCACAACACAAAATCTATTCTTAATTGCTGGGGAATGTTGGGGAGGAAGGTAGGACCTCTGGCCAGAACGGATTGCCTAGCTCAGGATAAGTGCAAGCCACCAACGGCATTTAATTTAAATTAGAGAAAATTCTCCTGTGTTTGGCTCACCACCTGTAAGATAGTTACCACATCTGTTGAGCTGGGAGAAGTCTGCATGAGGTTCAGTTTCTCCCATCCAATCCACATTTGCTTGCTTGTATATAAGTGCACTGCAGCCCCCAATAAAGTTGAGCTGGATAGAGTCTTTGAATGGCTCCTGAATTGGTGTGTCCCCTTCATGCTTACCCCCATCAGGGTGTCACTGTTTCTTGTCAGCGAACAGACAGTGACACTTAAGAAGTCAAATTCTCCTCTTTCTACTCACTCTCTCCTGTACCCCTTTCTTCTCATCCCACACCAATCTTACTGCTCTATGGGGTCCAAAATCCATTAGAACAGCCATCATAATGCACAGGAAAACTTACTCATAATTAAGGAGTCAAAATGTTTATATTTTTTTCATTGAATATGTTGGAAAGTGTTCAATTATGTTCCATTTTCTGAAATAGTTTTAGTAGTTGTTGTTGTGTGCCTTTTAATAGGAAACTAACTCATTACTGATGCTCTAGTGGGTTTACAGAGGCACTTAACTACAGTAGAGAATATTACCCATCTTTTTTCCCTGGAGCAATCAGATTCAATCAATGTGCCTTCAAGATTGCAGCACAGCTTCTTACCTTTAGGCCATCAGAGGTACCTAGTTTGAGTAGAAGGAGTGTCTTTTCTGACTCTTTGATAGAATTCACGGTGAAGCCAACTGTACTAAATCTTTTTTGGTTGGGAAGGGTTTTATGACCTGTTCAACTTCTCTTGCAATGGGTCTGCTCAAATGTTCTGCCTCTGTCTATGTCACTTTAAGTTGGCAGTGAGATTCTAAAAGTGTGTCATTTCCACTGTTGTTATGTGCTGTTCAGTTGCCTGTGGCTCATAGCGACCCAATGCACAAGAGCTCTAAAACCTGCCTGGTCCTGAGCCAGTTTCACTGACTCCAGCACACCTATCTCTATTGCTCTAGTTATTGTTTCAATCCCTCTCATCCAGGGTCCACGTCTCCTGTGCTGTCTCCTCTACTCTTTCAAGCATGATTTCCTTCTCCAATAATTAGTCCCTCTTGGCCCCATGTCCAAAGTGTGTGAGACAGAGCTTCAAAACCCTAGCTTCAAGCAGAAACTTGGTCTCATCTTCTCCAAGACAGAACTATTTGTTTTCTTGGCAGTCAACGGTATATTCAAGATTCTTCTCCAGCATCACAACTCAAAGGGATGGATTCTTCTGTAATCCTTAGTTATTGTCCAGCTTACTGATGCATAAAAATAATTTCAAAGACCACAGCCTGGAACTAGTGGACTCGGTTTCTAGACTGACATTGCTGCTTCTCAGTACACTGAAAAGGTCCCTAACAGCAGATTTCCCAAGAGTATTGATTGTAGAGCGGAGCTAGCTCTAAGTGTTAACAATCTCAATGTTTTCTCTATCATCATGGTGCTGCCAATTGACCCAGTGGCGAGAATCTTTGCCTTCTTGATGTTGAACTTCAATCAATATTGAAAACCTTCCCATATTGAAGGGCTTTGGCCATCTCCAGAAAGCACTTCAGGTCCTTCTCAGTTTCAGCAAACAAGGTGTGTTATCTTCATAACACAGGTTGTTGATGAGTCTTCCTCCAAGCCTGATGCTGCACTCCTCCTCACAAAGACCAGTGTCTCAAATGATTTTTTCTGCATATCAATTGGAAAGATGCATCCCCGACGCACCTGGCTTTGAATCATGCAGTGTTTCCTACTCTGTTCTGAGGACTGCTTCCTGGTCAAAGCACAATTTCACATAAGCATGACCAAATGTTCTGGGATTCCCTTTCTCTTCGAAGTTAATCACAATTTGTTATGATACACACAGTCAAATGCCGTTGCATAGTCAACAAAACACAGATAGATATCTCTCTAGTACTCTTCGTTTTTTGCCAAGATTCATCTGACATTGCAGAGAATGTCTCTAGTGTCATGTCCTCTTCTAAACCCATGTATAATTCTGGTAGTTCTCTGTCAGTGTACTGCTCCAGTTGTTTCTGGACAGTCTTCAGCAGGATTTTGCTTGTGTGTGATATGAGTGATATTGTGTGATAATTTCCATATTCATCGAGGCTATAGTCTTTGTAATTACATGATATGCATCGGGGAGATGGACAGTGATAGATAGTTGGAAGATGGAAGGAGAATTGATGCCTTTGAGCTATGATGCTGGAGAAGAGTGTTGACTATACCATGGACTGCTAGGAGAACAAACAGGTTTGTCCTGGAGAGTCTGAAGCCAGAATGCTCCTTGCAGTTAAGGATTCTGAAGCTTCGTCTGACATATTTTGGGCATGTTGCAAGGAAGGACTGGTCCTTGGAGAAGGACGTCATATTTGGGAGAGTGGAGGGACGGCACAGGAGAGGAAGACCCATGATGAGATGGATCGATTCTGTGATTTGGGTGGTGGGAATGAGTGTGTTTGAGATCATGAGGTTGGCACAGCATAGGCATTTAGGGCTCTTGCACATAGCGACTCAATGGCACATAACAGCAGCAACAGTCAGCATTTTATGGAACGGGAATATATATGGATGTTTTCCAGTCATTCGACATGGTAGTTGTTCTCCAGATTTCTTGGCACAAACTGATGAGCATGTCCATGCCAACATCTGTTTGTTGAAATCTGTCAGTTTGTATTCCTGCAATTCTGGGGACTTAATTTTTTGCCAAGTCTTTCCTTCTTCCTTTATCACTATTGCATCTTAATCATATGTTGTCTTTTGAAATTCTTCTATATCATTCAATTCTTTTTTGGTACAATGACTGTATACTCCTCAATCTTCTTATAATACTTCCTGGACCATTCAGTATTCTACCCATAGCATCCTTAAATATTGCAACTTGAGGCTTAAATTTTTCTTTAGTTCTTTGAGTTTAAGAAATGCTGAGCCAGTTTGGCCCTTGAGAAGTATTGATTCATTGAGGTATTGAGGGTAGATGTGTTATAGACAATAAGGTTGGGACAAAATAGAGCAGGTATCAGGGTTATCGTACCTAGCATCGCTATGGGTCACAAGCTACTCAACAGCACCTAGCAACAAAAACAGTAGTGGTTCTCTTGCTGTCATTTTGTTGTGTTCATTTTTTTCTGATATTTTTATTTCATATTTGGACTGAGTATGTTTTAAGTATAATTTTCTTATGATTTTTAAATTGTAGTAGCTTAAGTGCTTATGAATGTCATTTATTATTAGATTAAAATATTTTCTTGGTCTCCTTTAAATGTCTCTTTTAATCCCAAGTCTAAAACAATTTCTTTTTAAATCTATTGACTTCCTTACCATTTAGCTGTTCTATAACTATCTTTCTTATCTCCTTATTTATCACTGCTGTTTTTGTTAGGTGTCATCGAGTTGAGTACAACTCATAGCAATCCTATGAACAAAAGATCTGAACCTTGTTCTGTCCTGCGTCATCCTCATACTTGCTGACACAAACCATTGCAACAGTCACCAAGTCAATTCACTTGGTTGAAGATCTTCTTATCCTTTGCTGACCCTCTGCCCTCTCAGCATCATGTCTCTCTCCAAGTAATAGCACCTCCTAGCAATATGCCCAAGTTATGTGAGATAAAGTCTCACTATTCTTACCTCAAAAGAGCACTCTGTCTACACCCTCTCCAAGACATATCTGTTCATTCTCTTGGCACTCTATGGGGTGTTCTGTGCTCTTCTCCAAAACCAAAACTCAAAGGCATCAATTATTTTCTTGTCATTCTTATTTATTGTCAAGCTCTCAGATCCATAGCAATTGCTTGAATTGATTGGAAAAACTATGCCCTGAATCAGATGCACCTTAGACCTCAAACAGGTCTCGTTATTCCTCAATAATCTGGAGAGGTAACTGCAGATATTCCCAGTACAATGTATCTCCTTATTTCCTGACTAATGGTACTAAGGCTGTTAATTATGGATCCAAGCAAGATGAAACTGTTGACAGTTACAATCTTCTCTCCAACCATCATGATGTTGCCTATTTATCTAGTGGTATAATCTTTGTTTTCTTGACACTGAGATGCAATCCATACCTAAGGCTGCATCCCTTGATATTTTGCAACAAATGCTTCAAGTCTTCCTCCCTTTCAGTAAGCAAGGTTTTATCATTTGCATAACACAGGTTATTGATGAGTCTCTGTCCAATCCTGATGCCACACTCCTATTCATAGAGTCCAGCTTCTTGGATAATTTGCTTAGCATACAGATTGAGTAGTATGGAGAGAGAATACAACTCTGATGTACTTCTCAATTTCAAACCATGCAGTGCCCCCCTGAATAGTTTGCATAACAGCCCCCCAGTCCAGGTATAGGTTTTACAACTTCATTTAAGTAATGGTAAGTATGGTCCTGTGTTTGGTGTCTTATCTTTGGTACACTTTTACTTTGTGTATTTCTGTATCCTTTTCAGTTTCTAAATGATGTAATCACTTATGTTGATTTTGGTTTGTTGCCTTTGTCAGTTTTATATGTAAAGAGCTAGATTTAGGATTTCCTATACAGTTAGTATGATGCTGTGTAACTTTGAGTAAGAGCCAACCATAGTTGACCCTCCAGCAGGTTTTCAGAGGCAATAAAGTACGCAACAGGAGATTGCCTACCTATCTTTCTCCTGTGGAGTAGCTGGTGGATTTATATGTGTACATTTGGGTTGACTTCACACTTCCTTACTACTAAGCACTAGTTTAAATCCTGCAGTTGTTCTGTATTAGAAATACAGGCAAACACTCCTGTGATTTACTGTTTTTGAATACCTCCTGAAGAATCAGCTAAGAGTTGATTCTAACTCGATGGCAAATACCAACCACAAGCCACTGGAATTCCCGTTGCTGCTATGTGCTGTCGAGTTGATGTGACCCATAGCGACCCTGTATACAAGAGCCCTAAACCCTCTATTCCTTGCTAATTGTACTGTCTCTGACACACCTACTCCCATTATCACAGTCACTGGGTCAACCCATCTAAATGAGGGCCTTCTTTTGCACTGTCCCTCCATCCTCCCAAGCATGACATCCCTCTTCAAAGACTGATCCCGCCTTGCAACATGTCCAAAGTATGTCAGATGAAACTTCAGAATCCTGGCCTCCAAAGAGCAGCCTGGCTTCACTCCCTCCAGGACAAACATGTTTGTTCTCCTAGCACTCCATGCTATATTCAATTCTCTTTTCCAGCACCAAAGCTCAACTCTCCTTCTGTCATCCCTATCATTGTCCAGCTCTCTGATGCAAAGCAAGTAGTTACAAAGACCATGGCTTGTATCAGTTGCACCTGAGTCTCCAGACTGACATCGTTGCTCTTCAGTACTTTGGAGAGGTCTCTGACTGTAGACTTTCCCAATGCAATTTGTCTTTTGATTTCTTGGCTGCTGATACCAAAAGTGTTGATTTTAGAGTCAAGCAAACGGAAGCTGTCAACAATCTCAATCTCTTCATCATCTATCATGATGCTGATGCCAGTCGACCCAGTCGTGAGAACCTTTGTTTTCTTGATGTTGAGCTTCAATCCTTATTGAAGGCTACAGCCCTTGATCTTCTACAGCAAGCACTTCAAGTCCTCCTCTTTTCAGCAAACATTGTTGTGTCATCTGCATAACACAGACTGTTGATGAGTCTTCCTCCAATCCTGATGCCACACTTTTCCTCATACAGCCCAGCCTCCCTAATAATTCTTCATATAGATTGAAAAGATAGGGAGATAGGACACATCCTTGATGCACATCCTTCCGCATTTTGATCCATGCAGTGTTTCCTTGCTCTGTTCTGATGACTACCTCTTGGTCCAAGTATAGGTTTCTCATAAGCACAAGCAAGTGTTCTAGGATTCCCATTCTTCTCAGAGTCAGCTACAGTTTATTGTGATCCACACAGTCAAATAGCCCCTGTACAGTTGTTATAATATTCACAAATTTCCTCAGTTTCTGTTTGTCTTGAAGTGTCCTAATTTTTGATAGGTAATTTTCCTGGGAGTAAAATTCTTGTTTGGCAATTTTTGGTTTCTTTCTTTTTCTTTAGAGTATTATATAGACTATCCTTTATCTTCTTGCTTGCATGTTTCTATTGAGAAATCCAAATCCTTTATTGTTGGTGTGCCTTAATGGGTGACTATGCTATTCATGAGCTCTTTTCAGCATTCTTTCTTTGTCTGAAATTTTAATTCTGATATGGTCTTTGCAATCACTTGTTATGTATCAGAGAGTTGGGCAATGACCAAGAATGATAGAAGGAGAATTGATGCCTTTGAGCTGTGGTGCTGGAGAAGAGTATTGAGAGTACCATGGACTACTAGAAAAACAAACAGATTCATCCTGGAAAGGGTTAAACCGGGTGGCTCCTTGGAGGCAAGGATTCCGAGGCTCTGTCTAACATACTTTGGACATGTTGTGAGGAGAGACTGGTCCTTGGAGAGGGACATCATGCTTTGGAGGGTGGAGGGACAGCGCAGGAGGGGAAGGCCCTCCATGAGGTGGATTGATTCAGTGACTGGGGTAATTGGATGGGTGGATTGGAGACGGTGCGATTGGCACAGGACAGAGCAGAGTTTAGGGCTGTTGTATATAGGGTCGCTATGAATCGCAAGTGACTCAACAGCACATAACAACAACAAAAACAATAACATGGCTTTTCTTTTGGAATCTTTGTTATTTGCGATTTATTTAGCTCCTTGATTGTATATTTTCTTCTTTTTTTAACGTGTGGCATATATTCTTCCAGTAGTTCTTCAATATTTTCTCTCTTGGTTTTTTTTTTTTGGGGGGGGGTCCTCATTCCACAGAAATATGTCAAGATAATTTATTTTTAAAACAGGTCACAGCACTAGCTTTTGCCCATTCCACCCCTGGACAAGTTACAAATGCTTTTTCAGCAGATGGGTGCATTCTTTATTACCATGTGTGAAAAGTGAATAGAAATGTATGTAAAACAAATATTCAAATAGTTTCCACAGAAACAGAATGTTGCATCTGTTCCAGCTCACCCTCCTCATGTAAAGACATCTCAAAATTAGCAATAATTAAGTTAAATGTTCCCCCCAAATCACTTAGTTCAAGCTAAACTTGGAGTTAACATCTACCAAAATGGCATCTATGCACTAGAGTACTAGCTGAAGTACAAGTTATTCGGTGCTGTTTCATTCCACTTTTCCAAGCACGAGAGAAGAGCAGAGTGCTGACATCCTGCTCCTCTACTTCAAGTGCAGCTCATGCATGGTTCTTGATTTGCTGCATAAATAGCCATGTTGGCCCAGTCGTCACATACTAGATCGTTGGACTCTGGAACCCATTGAAAGCAGAGGAAGCAGCAACAGTGTAAGCCCCCCATGTTTTCAAACAGCATCCAGTCACCCACGTGCATTGCTGGCAGGTTACTACACACAATATTCTGATCCAGGCCTTCACATGTTGGTCCCCATATGCTAGATGAATAATACTTCTCATCTGGTTTGAGTTTCTTTTGCAGCAGTGACTTAACAGGTACATGATCATAAAGGATGCAACTAAATGAGCCATATACCCTATCATTCAAGTAATACACAAAGGTTTGCTCACTGGATTCATCTTCATCATCAGAGCCACTCTGTTCTTTTAACACAAGTTTCTTGACAATGATATTAACAACAAGGGTGAAAGCTGATACAACATGGTATCTGTCTGGCTCAGCTATGATTTTTACTCCACAGTCTGATGGAAAATACTTGTCCAATGCTGGATTGATTACACTGGTGATCTCTTCAAATTTAAGCTTCAGATCCAGGAAAGCCACCACCAAGTATCAAGCAGATACATGCTAAAACCAGGCTCAGCTCCCATGTCAAAGACATAACAGGCATCAGATATTGCTTGCACAAAGGTCTCTGGGTCTGTATAGCCACTTTCCACACAGAAGCTTACACTAATGACATCAATATTGAGTTCTTTTGCCCTTTCTGAAAGAAGTATGCTGGTTTCAAGTGTGGCACCAAATTTAACACTAAGGTAAAAGACTGCTTTAGAATCATCAGTGGCAATCCACAAAAATCAACTTGCCCTTGGATGCACCCTGCTAACTTTCATCAGTTCTACTTTACTATAAAAAATAATCTGGACTCCATTATTGGTAGCATACTTAATTTGTAATACTTGTTTACAAGGATTTGCAGAGGTTATCCTTTGAGGTACCCCAAGACTCTGTACTTCCTGTATTTCATTCTTATTGGCACAGTCAAATCCTGTCTGTGTGGTAGCTAGGGTCTTTACTATGGTGCTTCTATCATTACATTTGACTGCATCAATAGGAATGACCCAGGAAGAGCTTTTAGATATCTCAGATGCTTCTTCAGGATGTCTCCAAGGTCTGCAACTTAAATGGCATCTTATCATCTGAAGAGGAAACGTCATTAATTTTTTGTTCCAGAATGTCCTTGACAGTAAAATCTTTATTAAGGAAATGACAGTCAAACTCTTAATTATTAACTCTGTTCAAGGTTTCTTGATGTTTTTCTAATAGGAAATAAAAAGGAAAATGAAGAGACAGAATTCTAAATGATATACTGCTTCTCCCAAAGCCAAATTCTTCTGGAATTTTAAATCCAGTTGAACAGCAGGCTTCTATCCTTGGTGTAGCACTGGAAATGTTCTTAGCACGCAAGGATTCCGTAGGCAGGCCCCCATGTAGATACCTCTGAGGGAGTGCATAAGAGCGGATGGCAGCTTCTGTGCTCTCACTGCTGCCTCCATTGTATTCAGGCAGTCACCCACCCACCTGCCTTGCTCCCTCACACTTAACTACCACAGGCCTGTGGTGAGATTCAATTAACACATGAATTCTTCCTATTAATATTATTTGAGGCACTTCTTAGACATTCTTATTTTTTCCCCTCATTTTTTAATTTTTCTTTTAAATGTTTAGTATAGAGGGATTTCTCTTTCAGTTCACGAATTCTATATTCCATTTCTTCAACTGTGTTCTTTTGTACTTGTTGTTGTTAGGTGCCATCGAGTCTAATATCACTCATATTAACACTATGAATAAAAGATCCGAACCCAGTCCTATCCTGCGCCATCCTCACACATCCTGACACACAAGAGCGCATTATAGCAGTCACCATGTCAATCCACCTGGCTGAGGGTCGTTCTCTCCTTAGCTGACCTACCACCCTTCCAAACATCATGTCCCTCTCCAAGGAACAGCTCCTCCTAGCAACATGCCCAAAATATGTGAGGCAAAGTCTCATTTTTGCCTCCAAAGAGGACTCTGGCTACACTCTTTCCAAGACACACCTGTTTGTTCTCTTGGTGTTCCATGGAATGTTCAGTGCTCTTCTCCAACACCGTAGTTCAAAGGCATAACTTCTTTTTCTATCATCCTTATTCATTGTCCAGGTCTCAGATACATAGCTAGTAATCCTTTGACCTTACTATGTGTGATTTATCTGCATTTTTAGATTTAATAATCTGAATTTCTGATTATTGCTTTTGTATTGCCTCCAATTTTAATTGTTTCCTCTGTTTGATCATACTGGAGCCTTTTTTGTTATTGCTTTTTTCTTTTAAATACATGTTTACTCAATCTGCTGTAAAAGATACCTTGACATCATTCTTTGATTTCCTTATAAGGAAGGCTCCATAACATTTCTTTCTTTGCAAGTATATAGCGTTCGTTATTTTGGTCTTCGCCTCCCTCCCTTCTTTTCCAGGGTTTTTTTGGACCGGATTGAAGTTACCTGTTGCATCCTGAACAATGTTGTCTTCATGAGCGGAGACAAAATGTTTGGTCTAGAAGGATACATGAAGGGGTGGAGTGCCCAACTTGTGATGTGAAGCTGAAGGCTGAAGTGCCTGTGAGCACATTTAAAGTGTTGTGCAGAGAAATTGTATCCTGCCACTATCTTGGATTGTATATTGATGCCTTATACCTACCTAAGCGAAGACATCACTAACGAACTTATAAAACAATATCCATCACAAATATAGATGTGAAAATTATCACCAAAATCGTAGGCAATAGAATGCAACAACAGATAAGAAATTAATTTATCATGATCAATGAGATTCATATCAGATATGTAACATGGCTCCTTATAAGGAAATGAATTAGTATGATCCACTATATAATAAAGATATAGAGCCAAATGATCATTACAATTGATGCAAAAAGGCACTTGACAAAGTTCATTTCCTGATAAAAAGGCTCAACAAAATAGGCAAAAAAATGCATTTTCTCAACATAATTCAAAGAACATATATGAAACCAAAGGCCAACATTAATCTAAGTAAAGAGGGACTGAAGGCATTTCCTTGAAAACAGGAAACGGATGTTTCCTTTTTAATTTTTAACATTTTATTGGAATTCTAAGGATTACAAGGCAAAAAAAAAGGAAAGAAAAGGCTACAAATGAGTGAAGAGAAAATAAAACTGTCTCTTTTCACATATGATACAAGAATATGTATAGAAAATTTCTAAGGTTTGTAAGAAAATTAATACATTTGATGACTCCTTTCAGCAAAGTGACAGATTATTTGGTCAATATATAAAAATCAACTGGATTTCTATCCATGAGAAAAGCAACAGTTCATCACAAAAACAGAGGAGAAACAAAAAAATAAAATGGATGTCAGAAGAGACTCTAAAGATAACATTGGAGCAATGAGAAGCTAAATCTAAAGGAAAACATGTCAAAGTGAAAGAGCTGAACAAATGATTTCAAAGGGAAGTTTGGGAGGACAAAGGAAAGTATTATAATGGAATGTGCAGAGAGCTGAAATTGGAGAATAAAAAGGGGGAAACCTGCTCTGCATTTCTCAAGATAAAAGAACTGAAAAACAAATTTAAGCCTTGTGTTCCAATAGTCAAAGATGCTATGGGCAACCTATTGAATGACCCAGGAAGTATCAAGAAAAGATGGATGGAATACACAGAATCACTGTATCAGAAAGAATTGATTGATATTGAAAAATTTCAGGAAGTACCATATGAACAGGAACTAATGGTAATGAAAGAGGAATTAGAAGCTACATTTAAGGCACTGGAAAACATAATTGGCCTCAGGAATTGATAGGATGCCAATTGACTTGTTTCAATCAACAGACACAGCTTTGGATACACTCACCAGTCTATGCCAGGAAATTTGGAGGATGACTGGCCAAAGTATTGGAAGAGGTCCATATTTGTTCCCATTCCCAAAAAAGGTGATCCAACTGAATATGGATATTTTTGAACAAAATCATTGATATCACACACAAGTACAATACTGCTTAAGATCATTAAAAATGGCTGGGATAGCATATAAATAGGGAACTGCTGGAAATTCAAGGAGGATTTAGATAAAGCTGTGGCACCAGGGATATTATTGCTGATTTCAGATGGATGCTGGCTGAAAGTAAGGAATACCAGAAGAATGTCTATTTGTGCTTTATTGATTACACAAAAGTGTTTAACTGTGTGAATCATGACAAATTGTGGCTGACATTGAAAAGAATGGGAATCCCAGAACATTTTCTTGTACTCATGCAGAACCTATACCTGGATCAGGAGGCTGTTGTGTGAATGGAACAGGGGAGCACTACATGGTTTGGAATTGGGAAGGGAGTATGCCAGGATTGTATTCTCCATATTTATTAAATCTGTAAACTGAGTAAATTATATGAGAAGCTGAACTCTGTGAGGAGGAGTGTGGCATCAGGATTAGAGGGAGACTCATTAATAACCTGTGCTATGCAGATGACTTAATCTTGCTTGCTGTGAGGAGAGCTTGAAGAATTTGTTGCAGAAGATCAAGGAATGTAGTCTTCAGTATGGACTGTATCTCAATATCAAGGGTGGGGGGAAAGATTCTTACCACTGGGCTAATAGGAAGTGTTACACCAGATGGAGAAGATATTGAAACTGTCAACAGCTTCATCTTGCTTTCATCCACACTAATGCCCTTGGTATGTGCAGTCAGGAAATAAGTAGATAGGTTGCACTGGGAAAATTTCCAATTAGGAACTTTTCCAAGTTAAGAGGAGCATTGATGTCAGTTTGAGGACTAAAGTGTGCCTGATTCAGGGAATAGTCTTTCCAATTACTAGCTATGCATCCAAGAGCTGGACAATTATTAAGGATTACAGAAAAGGAATTGATGACTTTAAGCTGTGGTGTTGGAGAAGAGCACTGAACATCCCATGATGGATCAGAGAACAAACAGATATGTCTTAGAGAGGGTGCAACTTGAGTGCTCTTTGGAGGCAAGGATGATGACATAGTTTGGGTGTTTTGCTAGAAGATGCTGTTCCTTGAAGAGCACATGATGTTGGGAATGGTAGTGAGTCAGCTAAGGAGAGAAAGACTTTCAGCCAGGTGGATTGACAGAGTGACTGCTGCGATGAGCTCTTCTGTGTCAGGAAATGTGAGGATGGTGCAGGAAAGGACTGGACTCAGATGTTTTTTTCATTGTTCTATGACTCGGGCTCAACTTGAAGGAACCCAACAACAACAACACGAAGCAAATGGCAGAAAAAAAAGGAAAACAAAGCTATTTACAAAGGCTATACCTAAAATGAAATATTTAGGAATAAATCTAATCAAAAGTATAAAAGACTGTTACAAAGAAAAGCAAAAAATACTATTACACAAACTTCAAAGTTGTTGTAAAGTGTTGTCGAATCAAGTACTTATTTAAATATAAATCATCATTTAAATATAAATCTGATTTAAATATAAATGATGCACAACTGACAGAGAATAACCTAAATAATTGGGACTTCTGAAACTTAACTCCTTATGTACCTCAATAGACTTCTCCAAAGAATAAAAATTAGAGTCTATAGACTGGCAAAAAAATGTGTAAATTACACATATTACAAGGAATGCATAATTAAACCTTATTTTAAAAACCTGTAATGCCTCAACAAGAAAATGTCAACCCAATTATTAAGTGGGCAGAGGACATTAATAGACACGACACTTCATAAAAGAAGATTTCAGGTGCCCAATGGATACACCATGAAAAGCTCAACATTATTAGTTATTAGAGAAATGTAAATATAATAATAGGCATGCCATCTCATACCAACTCAAATAAAAGTGTTCAATAAGAGTTAAGAAGCAAATACTGGTGAAAGGTTTGAGAGATTGCAAATCTTAAACTTTGTGGGTAGGAGTTAACATGGTGAAGACACTGTCCAAACAATCTAGCCCTTTAGAAATTTGAGAATAGAAATAGCATTTGGTTCAGTAATCCCAGTACTAGCTATATATCCTAAAGAGATAACACAACACAAACTGATATTCATGTGCCCAAATTTATTGTTGTTATTGTTATGTGCCCTTGAGTAGTCCGCGACTCATAGTGACCTTATGTATAACAGCCCTAAACCTTGCTCTATCCTGAGCCAATCTTATTGTCTCCAACATATCTGTCCCCTTTACCCCAGTGACTGAATCAATCCATCTCATCGAGGGTCGTCTTCTCCTGTGTTTTCCCTCCACCAAGCATGATGTCCCTTTCCAAGGACTGATCCTGCCTTTCATCATGTCCAAAGTATGTCAGATGAAGCTTCATAATCCTGGCATCTAAGGAACAGACTGGCTTCATACTCTCCAGGATGAACTTGTTTATTATATTCAATACTCTACGCCAGCACCATGGCTCAAAGGCATTAATTCTCCTTCTATCCTCTTAAGACATTGTCCAGCTCTCTGACGTATAGCTAGTGATTACAAAGACCATGGTCTGTATCAGGTGCACCTTAGTCTCCAGACTGACATCATTGCACTCCAGTACTTTGGAGAGGTCTCTAACAGTAGACTTTCCTATCACAATATGTCATTTAATTTCCAGGCTGCTGACAGCAAGAGTGTTGACTGGGGAGCCAAGCAAACTAAGGCTGTGAACAATCTCAATCTCTTCACCATCCATCCTGATGCTGCCAATTGGCCCAGTGGTAAGAATCTTTGATTTTTTGATATTGAGCCTCAATCCATATCAAAGGCTGCATTCTCTGTCCTTCTGCAGCAAGCGCTTCAGATTCTCCTCATTTTCAGCAGGTTGTGTCATCTGCTTGATGCAGATTGTTGATGAATCTTCTTCTGATCCTTATGCCACACTTCTCTTCATAGAGTTCAGCCTCCCAGGTAATCTGTTCTGTGTATAGTTTGAAAAGGTATGCCTGGCATACATCCTTTTCAATTTTGAAACGTGCAGTGTTTTCTTGCTCTGTTTTGACAACTGCTTTCTGGTCCAAATATAGGTTTTGCATCAGCATTATCAAGTGTTTATTGTAGCACTATTTATAATAGCATTTAGAATTATAGAGAATTCTAAAGGCCCACTGGTAAGGAACTGTTGTTGATTTCCTTCAAGTCAAGCATGACTCATAGTGATCCTACAAACAAAAGGCCTAAACACTTTATATAACTATAAACATTTATCTAAGTTCATAGAGTTTGCAGAGGCATGTTGTTTAGGAACTGGATGCAACTTAAATCCACCTGATGCTATGAATAAGAAAGTTGGTCTATCTCCTCCTGTGTGATCAACTGCCTCTGAAAATCCACTGGAGGCTCAGCTATGAATCAGTTACAACTCAACAGGACATGGCAACAACATTTATAATAGCAAATTATTAGAAACAATCCAAGTACTATGAGTGGGAAAATAGATAAAGAAATTGTGATATATTCACACAATAGAATATTATAGAACACTAAAAAATAATCAAGAATTTGTGAAATACAAGCCTATATGGATTAAACCGTCATTATTGTTAAGTGCTGCTGAATTGTAGGCAACTCATGGTAACCCTATGAACGAAAGTCTTCAAAACATGTGTGACTTTCATCCTTTCTCCATATTCATAGGGTTCCTGGAGGCAAGCTATTTATAGATGTGGATGCCACTCCTGCTTCCAGTCTTGTTTTAATTGGGGGAGCTCCACCAAACACTGTCCACCATAAGTAACCATTATCATATTTGACATATCAGTGTCACAGTGTTCAGATTCACAGGAACCATAAGTTACCTCTGTATGGCAAGTAGACACACTAGGACTATACGACCTAGAAGAATGTTTGACTAAAAACTAGGAATCCAACTAAGAAAAGTAGATTAAATTAGGGTAAAAAAATATAGTGAATCCTATAAGTCAGTTGTAAAAGAACTATTATGGTATATTGTTGTTATTGTTGTTAGGTTCTGTCAAGTTGAGTATGATTCATAGCAACCCTTTGAACAGCCAGTCTGAACCCTACCTTATCCTGTGCCATGCTCATTGTCTCTGACATGGCAGAGCCCATTGCTGACAGCGCTTTTTGTCAGTTTGCTGTAGTAAGGCAACTTTGGGGTTACTGTGATGCTGAAAGCTATGCCATGGGTGTGTCAAATGTCAAAAGGGTCACCCATGGTGGACAAGTTTTAGTAGAGCTCCCTGACTAAGACAGACTAAGAAGCAGGATTGACCAATCACTTCTTAACTAGCAGCCCTTTGAAAAGCCTAGACCAGTAGAGAAACAAGGACAGCTATAAACTTAGAGGCAGAGCCCAGATTAGAAAATAATCAAAATGAAGAAGACAGTGGCAAACATATTTTAATGATTTGAACATTGAATGTATGAAAAATGAATGTTGGAAATCTAGAAATGATGAAAAATAAAATATCAAGCATGAACATCAACATTCTAAGAATGAGTGAGATGAAATTGGAATCAGACAATCACATGGTATACTATGCTGGGGATGAAAAAAATAGAAGAATGCTGTTGTATTCATAGTTAAAAAGATAATTTCAAATTTTATCCTGAAGTACAATCTTGTGAGTAATAAGATCTTATCTACAAGCATACAAAGAAGACTTGCTAATATAACTATTATTCAAATATATACTCATACTGCTAAAGACAAAGTGGAAGGAATTGACAATTTTTACTAAACCTTGCACTTCTAAACTGGTCAAACATGCAATCAAGACATATTAATGTTAATTGGTGACTGGAATGTAAAAGTTGGAAAAAAGGAAGGGTAATAAAAAAGTATAGAGTGACAGAAATGAGGATTGAAATAGAATGATTGAGTTTTATACATTCATTGCAATATAATTTTTTAAAAATACAAATGGCACCACTAGAGAAGAGGTGAAGGAAATAGAAAGGATTTGGTGGGAACCTAAAAGATTGGGCAATGATGGGCAAGGTCAATGGTGGGTGATTTTATCAAACATAATATGTGGGAATGATTGTATGACACACAACATGAATGAAGAATAGTGTGAAACATAATGTGTATGAACTTTGAGAGAAAACTAATATATTTTTTAAATGGAAAATTTATGCATAAGACCACCAAATGGACTGCATAGGAATCAGATTGAGTATATCTGTGTAAGAAATTTTTAAAGAAGATTGATATCAACAGTCAAAACTAGTCCAGGAGTAGCTGTGGAACAGACCATCAACTACTCATATATGAATTCAAACTGAGGCCAAAGAATGTGAAAACAAGTTCACAAGAAGCAAAAGATGATCTTGAGTCTATTTCAAAATTATCTTAATTCCAAAATAATAAAATTACCTGAATTTCAAAATTATCATAAGAAAAAGTTTGAAGTATTGAACACTAATATCAAAGACCAGAAGAGTTGTGGGACCAAAAGACATCATCCATGACAAAAACAAAAGGTCATTACAAAGACAGAGAATAAAGAAAAAATCAAATTGGATATCAGAAGAGACTCTCAAAAGTCCACTTGAGTGACCAGAAGGCAAAAGAAGTGGAAAAGTTGCTGAAGTAAAGGAGCTGAACCGAAAATTTCAAACTGCAGCTTGCGAAGGGAAAACAAAATATTATAATTAAATGTGCACAGAACTGGAATTGGATAATAAAGAGGGAATAACTTGCTTGGCATTTCTCAAGCTAAGAACTGAGAAACAATTTGAAGCCTCAAACTACAATATTGAAGGATATTATGGGCACTATATTGAAAGATACAGAAAGCATCAAAAAATGATGAAGAAAATACACAGAGTAACTGTACCAAGAGAACTGACTGAGACTGATAAATTTCAGTACAAGGGTGAACGATACTGAAGGAAGAAGTTGAAAAAACACTGAAGGCATTGGCAAAAAATAAGGTTCCAGAAATTGATGAGATAGCTATTGACATATCTCAACTAAAAGATACAGTCTTGGATTTGCTCACCAGTTTATGCCAGGAAATTGAGAGGACAGCTGCTTGGGTGACTGACCAGAAGTGGTTAATATTTGTTCCCATTCCCAATAAAGGTGAACCAACAAAATTATCAAATAATATTATTAATACCATGTACAAGCAAAATTCTGTTGAAGCTCATTAAAAAATGGCTAGAACATTACATAGAGAACTGCCATAAGGTCAAGTAGGGTTTATGATGTCATGGCACCAAGCATATCACTGATGCCAGATGGATTCTGACTAAAAATAAAGAAAACCAGAAGAATATCCATTTGTGCTTTAAATATTATTAAACGTAATTAGACTATGAGAGTCATAACAAGTTATTGAGAAGACCAGACATCACAGAACACTTATTTGGGCTATCCAAAACCTGTACCAAGACTAAGAAGCTATTTCAAGAATAGAACAAGGAAACACTACATGGGTTAAAACTAAGAATGGTGTCCATCAGGATTTATCTTTTCTCCATACCTATTTAATCTATATGCTGGTTAAAATATTCAAGAAGCTGGACTCTTTGAAGAAGAATGCAGCATCAGGATTGGAGGAAGACTATCAGTAGCCATCATTACAACCTATCTTGTTTAAGGTGGGCAAGACTTGAAATGTTTGCTGCAGAAAATGAAACACCCATAGCCTTCTGTGTGGATAGCACATGACACAACCTTACTTGGTGAAAGTGAGGGTGACTGGAAGCACACGTTGCATTAAGATCAATGAATGCAACCTTAGGGTATGGATTGCATCTAAATGTCACGAAAACAGATTCTTATCACTAAATTGATTAGCAACATTACTGATGGATGGAGAGGAGGTTGTAAAGGTCAATAGTTTCATTTTGCTTGGATCCACAATTAACATTCCTAGTACCAGCAGTCACATTGCACTGAGAAGACCTGCAGCTAGGGACATCTCCAAAATACTGAGGAATAATGATGCCAGTTTGAGATCTGAGGTGTGTCTGATTCAGGCTGTAGTCTTTCTGACAACTTGCTATGCATCTAAGAGCTGGACCATGAATAAAGGTGACAGAAAAATAATTGACACTTTTGAGATGTGGTGTTGGAAAAGAGCAATGAATATCCCCTGGAGGGCCATGAGAACAAACAGGTATGTCTTGGAGAGGGTGTACCTTGAGTGCTCTCTGGAGGCAAGGATGATGAAGCTTCTCCTCAAATACTTTGGGTATGTTGTTAAAGGGGTTTATTCCTTAGAAAAGGACACTATGGGGGAGTTCTGGTGGCCTAGTGGCAAGAATCTGCCGTGCAATCCCAGAGGTGCATGGTGGAATCCACCAGATGCTCTGCTGGAGTAGGAGGGACAAACTCCTCCTGTACCAGTTAGATCTGATTTGATGGTACACACACACACACACACACAAGAAAACAACAACAACAATAATAATAAAAAAAAAGAAAAGGACACAATGCTGGGAAGGGTGGAGGGTCAGTGAAGGAGAGAAAGACATTCAAACAAGTGGATTGACATGGTGACTGCCACAATGGGATTGTGTGTCAAGAAGTATGAGGATGGAACAAGATAGTATAAGGTTCAGATCTTTTTGTTCTGAGGTAGCTAAGAGTCATACTCAATGACACCTAACTACAAAAATATCAACATGGATTCAGTGTTAATACCATACTTTTTGAAATTGCAGCACATCTCCTTGCCACTAGGCCACCAGAGCTCCAATACAATACCTTTTAAAACAGTTCCTTTTCTTTTTCTGAAGTGGTTTTCATTTTTATCTTAAAGATGTAAATAAGATAACTTCTTATGGGTACAAAACCAGACTTTGTTAAACACTAAAAAAATATTTCTAGAAAAGTGCAACAAAGAATGAATGGAACCCCACCCAAAAAAAATTTCTCCAGCAAAAAAAGAAAAAAAAACTTCTAATACAATTCCAGTTATTTTTAGCTGTCTTTCAAATATGGAATAAGATAAAATAAAATTATTACTATACAATTTATGTGAAGAACAAATTCGGCAATCTTTTACAAAAGAATATTCTTGATTGATTACTAATTATAGTTGATGAGGCACAAAATTTCCCATCTAATATTTTCTTAATATTGAAAATTAATTTATTTTTAGTTAATAAATATTTTAAAATGAAATATAAATACATAACAATTTAATGTTTCACTGAAACATTAATCTTTCAAAATAATCTTAATTCTTTCAAAATAATCAGTATATTTTGCTTACTTGAAGAAATTTTATGGGTTTATATCCCCCTTATGAAGATTGATTAAGAGAGGCTGCCTGTCAAGATAGTTTTTCTGGTGAGTGACACATTTTGGATAATCTTCTTTGACAGATTAGATAGATTTGACAGATTAGAAGACTTGAGTTAAGTTATATAGAGATCATAACCCTAAATCTCTAATCACAAAATAAGACAATAATTTACACTTACTATGCCAAGTAGCAGTAGGTGAATCACTCAAGACTAAGGAGGGACAGGACTTGAAGCCCAGGGTAGTCTTTCTTCTCCATGATCTTGGTTGGGAAGAAGGCGTAGGTTGGTCATTAAACTGAGAATGTGGGAAGGTGGTTCTGGAGTTATTCAGGCTCGGTGAACTGCTTCCTTGTTGCAAGTCTGTCAAAGTGATGCAAGTGGAAATTTTAGAGTGTTGGAATAGGAATTGGACAAGTAAAGGCATTAATCTCTTCGTTTCTAAAGAGGTCCTAGAACTCTGAACATGGGCACCATGTCAAAGGGAAAAAGCTCATGACAAGATCAGTGGGGAAGCAGAGACATGTTTACTCCCACTACTTTCATTAATTTTAGACAGAATTTGGGTACTTCAAGAGAACTCTCTTTGTTTTAGAATCTTCCTAATATTGTTCCTAGTTTCCTGTTCTAGCTTCAGGAGCCCAATTATTTTTTTTATCTCTCTCCTATGTTATAGTGAAAATATACACACCCCAAGAATACAACCATCATAATAAATTATACAATTAACAGCCTACTAACATAGAATCATTATTTTCATTTGCTTTATATTTTATAGCAATCATCTTCCAAAATATTTCACACTTATTAGCATAAACTCATTGACATTATTAAACTTTTTATTAGCAAAATACTTTCTGATACATTCATTCTGTGTTTCTGAAAAGGGTTTCTTTTTTTTTTACTTTAAAGGAGTCAACAATGCAAATTCCTCCGTGTACAAAAGCAGACATCATTAAATACTGAAAAATACTTTGGAAAACAATTAGTTACCTTTTTAGCTGTATTTCAGATACAAAATAAGAAAGAACACTATGACACTTCCATTGATGTGAAGAAAAAATTAGGAGATCCTTAAGAAGAAAATTTTAGCTTATATATTTTCAGAAAGATTATGCACAGTTATATGGTTCACAGCATAGTTCAGTCTGCTTCTAAAATGGTTTGGAATTTTCAATGAGATTATGTCTCCCAAGTGGATGTCTCTGTGACACAATCCATCCAATCTTATTCAACATGAATTTTAGAAAGGCAACGGAGAAATATAAGAGTGGTAAATCTGGAAGTTTAAGCAACAAAAGAATAATAAAGAATGTAATTAATTACCAAATGAAAGATCCTGTTAGCCATTCTGCAAAGAGGATGGAGACAAATGGAAGACCAAGTTTTGTCTCCTTAAGTTTGGAAGATTTGGATGAGCAAGGAACTTGATAGGATGGAAAAGATGGCCTGGAGTTAAACCAGCTCTGTGAAGTTTGACTTTGTTGCAAGTTTGCTAAAGTGATGCAAAGTAAGAATTTTAGAAATTTAGGCTTTTTTAATTTCTAAAGAGTCTCTAGTTCTCTGAACAGGAAATCACATCTAGAGGAAAGCTCATGAGAAGATGAGCTTAGGTTGCTTGTACAACTTTCATTAAGGTTGGCTAGAACCTAGCTACTTATCTGCAATAACAAGGAATTTTTTTTAAAAAGGAACTATCTTTTTGGTTTTCATGATTTTAATTTTTGAGATGTGTCTTACAGTGACATTCCTATAACTATGCTTTGATTCCATTAAACACAAAGATAGGAAAAGATTTAATTCTGCCTGGTTCACTCTCATCATCAGCTAAAAGTGTAATTTAGAAAAAAAAAACCAAAAACCCAATTGATCCCTTATTGTATGAGGAAAATTAGAGAAAAATAGAACAAAGACAAAGGAAAAATGCATCTCAACTAAGAAAAATAATGTAACTGTGACTGAATTACCAGAATTAAGGGGAAGGAAACGAAACACCTAAAAATATAGAATTGTGGAAAATTTATTTACAGTTCTTGAGTTCTAGTGGCATAGTCTGTTGGGGGTTTCACTGCTAACCCCAAGGTGACACGTTTCTGGTGGTTAAAATCTACCAGCTGATCATATGGAGAAGGATTTACAATCTCCTCTCATTTGATTTACAGCCTAGGGAAAGCTGAAGAGTGAGCCATGAATCACTTATGACTCAAGGGGTAATGAGTTGGTTTTTTTGTTTGTTTGGTTGTACTTTTACTTGCAATAATGCAAGAAGTTGAAAAACCCGAATATAGAACATTGCCTTTTTAGGTGCCAACGAGTCAGCTACAACTCATAGTTGCCCTGTGAACAACAGATCTGAACCTTGACCTTTGCTGCACCATCATCACAATCTTTGTCATGTTCAAACCTTTGGTGAAAGACACTGGGTCAAACCATCTTATGGAAGTTTTTCTTCTGTTTATCTGACCCACTTTTGAAGGATTGGTGTCAGTAGGATATCTCTTTCCTTGGATTGGTTTCAACTAAAAATATGCCCAAGTTAACGAGGCATTTTCACCATCCGTGCGTCTAAGGGGCAAGGTAGTTGCTCTTCTTTCGTGACAGATATGTGTTTTCTTTTGGCAGTTCACGTTATATTCAATACTCTTCATGCTCACAATTCAAAGAGATCAATTAAACTTCAGTCTGTCTTATTCATTGTCCACCTTTCAATTGCATAATAAATAATTGAAATACCATGGTATAGATCAGGCCATGATAGACCATAAAATAAATCCACAAAATTATACAATAATCAAGCTTTCTAGAACCAATGATAAGGAAAAATACTTGAAAGCAACTTTCAAAAAATGTGATAAAGAATGCATTCAAACTTTGTAACTAAACCAGTACACACACACACACACACACACACACACACACACACACTTTGTAGCTCTGGTAGACTAGTGGCAAGAAGCTGCACTGCAGTCCCAGAGGCATGTGGTTCAAGGCCACCAGCTCTTATGCTGGAGAAGGATAGACACTCTCCTCTGTCCAATTAACTGCCTCTGAAAAGCTGCCCTAGGGTCAGCTATCGGTTGGTTCTAATTCTATAACACACAACAAAAATAAGTATATAGGCAAGAAGGCTTAGAGCTCAAGTATTGCAAATAAATTTATATATTTTATATACATATAATATACAATGTTGTTGTTGTTATGTACCATGGAGTCGCTTGCGACTCATAGCGACCCTATGTACAACAGCCCTAAACTCTGCAATACATAATTTATATTACATATATATATATGTGTTGTTGTTATTGAGAGCCGTTGAGCTGTAGGTGACTCATAGCGACCCTATGAATTAAAGTCCTCGACACTTGGATGCGTGACTTTCATCCTTACTCCAGGTTCATAGGGTTACCAGAGCTAAGCTTTTATGGAAGTGGATGCCGCTTCTGCTTTCAGCTTGTTTTAATCGCAGGAGCTCCACCCCACACTGTTCACTATGGATAACCATTATCACACTTGACACATTAGTTTCACAGTGTTCAGCTTCACAGCAACCATAAGTTATCTCCGTTTGGCAAGAGCACAAACCAACACTATACTACATAGAAGAATGTTTGACCAAAAACTAGGACTTAAACTAGGAAAACTAGATTAAACTAGGGGAGAAAATATAGTGAATCCTATCAGTCAGCTGTAAAAGAAATATTATGGTATATTGTAGTTATTGTTGTTAGGTTCTGTCAAGTTGAGTATGATTCAAAGCAACCCTATGAACAGCCAGTCTGAACCCTATCTTATCCTGTGCCATGCTCACTGTCCCTGACACAGTAAAGCCCATTGCTGACAGCACTTGTCTGGCAGTTTCCTGTAATGAGGAAACTCGTGGGTTACTGTGATACTGAAAGCTATGTCATGGGTGTGTCAAGTGTCAAAAGGATCACCCATGGTGGACAGGTTTTAGAAGAGCTTCCTGACTAAGACAGACTAAGAAGCAGGATTGACCAATCACTTCTTAACTAGCAGGCCTTTGAAAACCCTATGACCAGTATGAATCATGAATGTTGGAAAACTAAAAATTATGAAAAATAAAATGCCAAGCATGAACATCAACATTCTAAGAATGAGTGAGATGAAATTTGAATCAATGACATGGTATACAATGCTGGGGATGAAAAAAATAGAAGAAGAATACTGTTGCATTCATAGTTAAAAAGATAATTTCAAGTTTTATCCTGAAGTACAATGTTGTGAGTAATAAGATCTTATCTACAAGCATACAAAGAAGACTTGCTAATATAACTATTATTCAATTATAATACTGGTAAAGCCAAAGAGGAAGCAATTGACAATTTTTACTAAACCTTGCACCCCTAAACTGGTCAAACATGCAATCAAGACATAGTAATGTTAATTGGTCACTGGAATGGAAAAGTGGAAACAATGAAGAAGGAAAAGTAGTAAGAAAGTATGGACTAGGTGACAGAAATGAGGATTGAAACAGAATGATGGAGTTTTATATATTCATTGAAATATAATCTTTAAAAAACACAAATAGTCCCACTGGAGTGCAAGTGAAGGAAATGAGAAGGATCTGGTGGGGACCTGAAAAGATTGGGCAGTGATGGGTAAGGTCCAGTGGTGGGTCATTTTATAAAACATAATACCTGGGAATGATTGTGTGAAATGCAACACAATGAAGAATAGTGTGAAACAAAATGTATATGAACTTTGTGAAAAAATGAATATAAAATAAAAAAATTTTAAAAACCCCAAATGTCAAATTTATGCATAACATCACCAAATGGACTGCATAGAAATCAGATTGACTACATCTGTGAAAGGAATTGTTAGATAAGATTACTATCAGCAGTCAAAACTAGTTCAGGAGGGGGGCTGTGGAACAGACCATCAATTACTCATATGCAAATTCAAATTAAGGCCAAAGAATGAAAACAAGTCCACAAGAAGCAAAAGATGATCTTGAGTCTATTTCAAAATTATCTTATTTTCAAAATATTAAAATAACCTGAATTTTAAAATTATCATAAGAAAAAGTTTGAAGCATTGAACAGTAATATCAAAGACCAGAAGAGCTGTGGGACAATATCAAGGACATCATCCATGAAGAAAACAAAATGTCATTACGAAGACAGAGAATAAAGAAAAAATCAAATTGGATGTCAGAAGAGACTCTGAAAAGTACAATTGAGCAATCAGAAGCCTAAAAAAGGGGAAAAGATGTTGAAGGAGCCGACCAGAAAATGTCAAACTGCAGCTTGAGAAGAGAAATCAAAATATTATAATTAAATATGCACAGAACTGGAATTGGATAATAAAGAGGGAATAACTTGCTTGGCATTTCTCAAGCTAAGAACTGAGAAACAATTTGAAACCTCAAATTACAATATTGAAGGATACTATGGTCAATATTTTGAATGATTCAGAAAGCATAAAAAAAATAGTGAGGAAATACACAAAGAAACTGTACCAAAAGAATTGACTGAGACTGATAAATTTCAGGACAAGGGTGAACGATACTGAAGAAAGATGAAAAAACACTGAAAACATTGGCAAAAAATAAGGTTCCAGAAATTGGTAACATAGCTATTGACATGTCTCAACTAAAAGTCTTGGATTTGCTCTCCAGTTTATGCCCAAAGTGATAAATATTTGTTCCCATTCCCAATAAAGGTGAATCAACAAAATTATCAAATAATATCATTAATACCACATGCAAGCAAAATTCTGTTGAAGCTCATTCAAAAATGACTAGAACATTACATAAAGAACTGTCAGAAGGTCAGGTAGGATTTATAAAATGGCATGGCACCAAGCATACCATTGATGCTAGATGGATTCTGACTAAAAATAAAGAAAACCAGAAGGATATCCATTTGTGCTTTAAAGATTATGCAAAGTAATTAGACTATGACAGTCCTAACAAGTTATTGAGACCAGGCATCACAGAACACTTAATTGGGCTAATCCAAAACCTGAACCAAGACCAAGAGGCTATTTTGAGGACAGAAGAAGAGAATACTACTTGGTTTAAAGCTAAGAACGGTGTCCATCAGGATTTATCTTTTCTCCATACCTACTTAATCTATATATATGCTGGTTAAAATATTCAAGAAGCTGGACTCTTTGAAGAAGAATGTGGCATCAGGATTGGAGGAAGACTATCAATAGCCACCATTATGCAGACAATACAACCTATCTTGCTATGCAACCTATGTTTGCTGCAGAAGGTTAAACACTAGAGCCTTCAGTGTGGATTGCAGATGACACAATCTTATTTGGTGAAAGTGAGGAGGACTTGAAGCACATGTTGCATAAGATCAATGAATGCAGCCTTAGGGTATGGATTGCATCTAAATGTCAAGAAAACAGATTCTTACCACTAATTTGATAGGCAACATTAATGATGAATGGAAAGGAGATTGTAAAGGTCAATAGTTTCATTTTGCTTGGATCCACAATTAACCCTCCTAGTACCAGGAGTCAGCAAATAAGGAGACACGTTGCACTAGGAAAACCTGCAGTTAGGGACCTCTCCAAAATACTGAGAAATAATGATGTCAGTTTGAGGACTGAGGTGCGTCAGGCCATGGACTTTCTGATCACTTTCTATGTATCTAAGAGCTGGACAATGAATAAGAGTGACAGAAAAATAATTGACACTTTTGAGATGTGGTGGTGGAGAAGATCAATGAACATCCCACGGAGGGCCAAGAGAACAAACAGATATGTCTTGGAGAGGTTGTAGTTTGAGTGCTTTCTGGAAGCACAGATGATGAAGCTTCTCCTCAAATACTTTGGGCATGTTGTTAAGAGAGGATATTCCTTAGAGAAGGACACTGTAATAGGAAGAGTGGAGGGTCACTGAAGGAGAGAAAAACATTCAAACAGGAGGATTGATGTGATGACTGCCACAATGGGATCTTGTGTGTCAAGATGTATGAGGATGGCACAAGATAGAATAGGGTTGAGATCTTTTTGTTCATAGGGTCGCTATGAGTCATACTCAATGACACCTAACAACAAAAATATCAACATGGATTCAGTGTTAATACTTTACTTTTTGAAATTGCAGCACATCTCCTTGCCACTAGGCCACCAGAGCTCCAATACTATACTTTTTGAAACAATGTCTTTCTTTTTCTGAAGTTATTTTGATTTTTTACTTTAAAGATGTTAACAAGACAATTTTCTACTGGTACAAAACCAGACTTTGTTAAACACTAAAAAATATTTCTAGAAAAGTGCAACAAAGAATGAATGGAAATAAAAAAAAATCCAGGTAAAACATAAAAAAACCCCTTCTAATACAATCCTAGTTACTTTTTAGCTGTGTTTCAAATATGATAAAAGATAAAATAACATTATTTCTATAT
>NW_006399934.1:553455-556717 GCF_000299155.1 Elephantulus edwardii | reverse complement strand
GTGAAGAAAAAAAATTAGGCAATCATTTACAAAAGAATATTCTGGATTGATTACTAATCATAGTTGATGAGGCACAAAATTTCCCACCCATTATTCTTTTTTTAATATTGAAAATGAATTTGTTTTTTTAAAATAAATATTTAAACATTTTATACACACACACACATAGATACATACATAACAATTTAATGTTTCACTGGAACATATCTTTCATAATAATTATTATCTTTTGCATACTTGCAGAAGTTTTATTTGTTTATATTCCCCTTATGAAGATTAAGAGAGGCTGCCTGTCAAGACAGTATTTCTGGTGGCACATCCTGGTTTACCTTCTTTGACACAGATTAGACGAATTAAGTAAGTCATATAGAGATCATAACTCTATAACTCTAATCACAAAAGAAGACAATAACTAAAATACTTACTAAGCCAAGTAGCAGTCGGTGATTCACTCAAGACTAAGTTGGGACAGGACCCAAAGCCCAGGGTAGTGTTTGTTCTCCATGATCTTGGTTGGGAAAAAGGCTTGGATGACTTAGAATGTGGGAAGGTGGTTCTGGGGTTATTCGGGCTCAGTGAACTGCTTCCTTGTTGCGAGTCTGTCAAAGAGATGCAAGTAGAAATTTCAGAGTGTTGGAGTAGGAATTGGACAAGTAAAGGCATTAATCTCTTCATTTCTAAAGAGGCCCTAGAAATCTGAACATGGGCACCATGTCAAAGGGAAAAAGCTTGTGACAAGATCATTGGGGAAGCAGAAATATAGTTACTCCTGCCTCTTTCATTAATTTTAGACAGAATTTGGGTATTTCAAGAGAAGACCTCTCTTTGTATGAGAATCATTCTACTATTATTCCTAGGGTTTTTTTTTCTAACCTCATAAGCCCAATTATTTTTTCTCTTTCTTTCTCCTATGTTAAAGAAATTCATAGTGAAAATATATGCACTTCAAGAATAAGACCATCATAACAAATTACACAATTAACAGCCTACTGATATTGATTAATTGTTTTCATTTATTTTATGCTTTCAGGCAATCATCTTCCAAAATATTCTACACTTATTAGCATATATTCACCGACATTACTAAAGTTTTTATTAGCAATATACTTTCTGAAACATTCATTCTATGTTTCTGAAAAGGGTTTCTTTTTTGACTTTGAAGGAGTCAAAAATGCAAGCGCCTCTGTGTACAAAAGTAGACATAATTAAATACTGAAAAATACTTTGGAAAACAATTCTAGTTACCTTTTTAGCTGTATTTCACATACAAGATAAGATAAGAAAGAACATATGACACTTCAATTGATAAGAAGAAAAAAATTAGGTAATCTTTTAAAAAGAAAATTTTGCACTTATACATGTTCCTATTATTTTTAGAATGGTTATTCACAGTTATATGGTTCACAGCATAGTTCCATACGCTTCTAAAAAGGTTTGAAAATTTCTATGAGATTCTATCACTCACATGGATGTCCCTGTGACACAATACATCCAATCTTATTCAACATGAACTTTTAAAAGGCAACTGAGAAATATAAGAGTGATAAATCTGCAAGTCTAAGCAACAAAAGAATAATAAAGAATGTAATTAATTACCAAATGAAGGATCCTGTGAGCCATTCTGCAAAGAGCATGGAGACAAGTGGAAGACCAAGTAGATGCTTTGTCTCCTGAAGCTCAGTTTGAAAGGTTTGGATGAGCGGGAAATTTGATAGGATGGAAAAGGTGGCCTGGAGTTAAACTAGCTCTGGTGAAATTTGTCTTTGTTGCAAGTTTGCTAAAGTGATGCAAAGTAAGAATTTTAGAATGCTGGAAGAGGACTAAAAAGTAATGAAAATGTAGGCTTTTTTAATTTCTAAGAGCTTCTAGTTCCCTGAGCAGGGAATCACATCTAGAGGAAAGCTCATGAGAAGATGATTAGGGAAGATGAGTTTAGATTGCTTCTACAGCTTTCATTAATAAGGTTGGCAAGACTAGCTACTTATCTGCACTAAAAAGGAAATTTAAAAAAAAATAACTGTCTTTTCGATTTTCATGATTTTTTTTTCAACTGTTTGGGATATGTCTTCAAGTGATATTTCAAGTCACTATGCTTTGATTCCATCCGACACAAGGATAGAAAAAAATTTAATTCTACCTGGTTCACTCTCATCATCAGCTAAAAGTGTAATTTAGGAAAAAAAAAAACCTCAATTGATTCCTTATTGCATGAGGAAAATTAGAGAAAAATAGAACAAAGACAAAGGAAAAATGCATCTCAACTAAGAAAAATAATGTAACTGTGACTGGATTGCCAGAATTAAGGGGAAGGAAATGAAACACCTAAAAATATAGAATTGTGGAAAATTTATTTACAGTACTTGAGTTCTAGTGGCATAGTCTGTTGGGGGTTTCACTGCTAACCCCAAGGTGACACGTTTCTGGTGGTTAAAATCTACCAGCTGATCATATGGAGAAGGATATACAATCTCTTCTCATTTGATTTACAGCCTAGGGAAAGCTGAAGAGTGAGCCATGAATCACTTATGACTCAACGGGTAATGAGTTGGTTTTTTTGTTTGTTTGGTTGTACTTTTACTTGCAATAAATTTTAACAATGCAAGAAGTTGAGAAACCCAAATACAGATTACTGCCTTTTTAGGTGCCAACGAGTCAGCTACAACTCATAGTTGCCCCATGAACAACAGATCTGAACCTTGACCTTTGCTGCACCATCATCACAATCTCTGTCATGTTCAAACCTTTGGTGAAAGACACTGGGTCAAACCATCTTATGGAAGTTTTTCTTCTGTTTATCTGACCCACTTTTGAAGGGTTGGTGTCAGAAGGATGTCCCTTTCCTTGGATTGGTTTCAACTAAAAATATGCCTAAATTAGAGAGGCACTTTCACCATCCATGCCTCTAAGGGGCACGCTAGTTGCACTTCCTTCATGACAGATATGTGTTTTCTTTTGGCAGTTCACGTTATATTCAATACTCTTCATGTTCACAATTCAAAGAGATTAATTAAACCTCAGTCTTTCTTATTCATTGTCCACCTTTCTAATGCATAATAAATAATTGAAATACTATGGTATAGATCAGTCCATGGCCTTTAAAACATGATAGACCACAAAGTAAATTCACAAAATTATACAATAATCAAGTTTTCTGGAACCAATGATAAGGAAAAATACTTGAAAGCAACTTTCAAAAAATGTGAAAAAGAATGCATTCAAACTTTGTAACTAAACAAGTACACACACACACACACACACACAC
>NW_006399934.1:550897-553095 GCF_000299155.1 Elephantulus edwardii | reverse complement strand
AGATAGATAGATATAGATATAGATATAGATACAGATATAGATAGATATATGAGATAGAGATAGAGATAAATATAGATATAGAGATAGAGATGATATAGATATAGATACATACATGTTCTTGAGTGCCATCAAGTCATAGGTGACTCATAGCTACCTTATGAATGAAAGTCCTCGACACTTGTGTGACTTTCATCATCTTTTTTCCAGGTTCATAGTTTTTCTGGAGGATAGCTATTTATGGAAGTGGATGCCACTCCTGCTTCGAGCTTGTTTCAACAGGGGAGCACCACCAAACATTGTCCACCACGGGTAACCATTTTCGCATTTAACACATTATTTGGCACATCAGTGTCACAGTGTTCAGCTTCAGAGTAACCACAAATTATCTCTTTACAGCAAGTGTACAAACCAGGTCTATATGATCTAGAAGATAACTTAAGACTAGTGAAATTGTCTCAAAGAATAATTGTCTCAAAGAATAATTTAATTGTCTCTTCAATTAAATTTATTTCAGCAAGTTTAACAATTTTAATTTTATGAGGACTGTACTCCCTATACACATCTTTGTTTATTTTAATCCTCTTGTGACTGAAATACACCTTAAATTTAACTAAATATTATATTTAAATAGAACGTTGAGGACTCTCCTTCATAGGGTTGCTATGAGCCACTTGCGACTCAACAGCACTTAACAACAATAACATCAACATAGAGAGAGATCGATCAGCTGGCCCAGTGGACGGAAAGCGATGCCACCAAGCCAAAGGTGGGTGACTTCTAATCCGCTGCCCTTGGGTCTGTTTTTCATTGTTTTTGTTCAGACATTCCTCTAGGTCGTATAGTCCCAGTATACAAGGTACAGACCTGGATCACTTGTGGCTTCTGTGAGGCTGAACACTGTGACACTGATGTGTCAAATGCCTTAATGCCTTGTTACCCAATGCAGAAAAAGGGTTGGAGCTCCCCATTTAAAACAAATGTGGAAGGAGGAGTGGCATCCACTTCCTTAATAGCTTGCAAGGCACCCAA
This sequence comes from Elephantulus edwardii, assembly GCF_000299155.1. Taxonomy (NCBI): domain Eukaryota; kingdom Metazoa; phylum Chordata; class Mammalia; order Macroscelidea; family Macroscelididae; genus Elephantulus; species Elephantulus edwardii. The sequence goes on along the minus strand of NW_006399934.1, from coordinate 552,066 downwards.
GTGTCGAGGACTCTCCTTCATAGGGTTGCTATGAGTGCCTGCGACTTGAAGACACTTAATAACAACAACAACAACAACGAAAAACAGTTAAATTTAGAACGTTACCTTTTCCCTACAAGACTGAAGGATTTGTTTATAAATTCTAGGGTTTTTTTTTTAACTCTTTAAAAATTTTATAATAGTTTGCTTACAAAGTTTGTATATATTGTGTTTTACAGTATTCTTCATTTGCATTGCATTTCATACAATAATTTCCATCCATTACATTTTATAAAATTAATCACCATTGGACATTTCCTGTCATTCCTCTTTCTTTTCAGGCCCCTGCTGTATCCTTCCCACTTCCTTCACCTCCTCCCTCCACTGATCAAACTGCAAACCTGCATTTATGCCTCTACCCATCTTCACACACATGTTGGAAAAACTTTTGGTGAGAACAGAGATTTAATCTTTAGAAAGTGCCATTCATTAGTTTTATCTTCTCCAGGTTGTGCATTTCTGGCTATATTTATAAACCTATTTATACCATAGACTAGGTTTTCTAATCTTGGTCACAGATTGTCTCTTATTAACTGTATGGTTTGGGTTTTATTCCCAGGTCTCTGATCCACCTTGAGTTGATTTTTCTGTATGGTGTCAAATACAGGTCTTGTTTCAGTTATCTCAGCAAAGTTTTGACATCACTATTTGTTGAAGAAATTGTTATTTCTCCATTTGATAGGTTTTATTTCCTTTTTAAATATCAATTGACCATCGATGTTGCTGTTGTTGTGGTTGTTATGTGCAGTTGAGTTGCTTACGACCCATAGAGACCCTATGTACAACAGCCCTAACCTGCTCTGTCCTGTGCCAATCACATTGTCTCCGACACACCCATCCCGATTATCCCAGTCACTGAATCAATCCACCACATAGAGGGTCTTCCCCTCCTGCGCTGTCCCTCCAACCTCCCAAAAATTATGTCCCTCTCCAAGAACCGGTCCCTCCTTACAACGTGTCCAAAGTATGTCAGACAAAGCCTAAGAATCCTTGCCTCCAAAGAGCAGCCCAGATTAACCCTTTCCAGAATGAATCTGGTTTTTTTCTTAGCAGTCCATGATATCAAAATTCTTCTCCAGCACCACAGCTCAAAGACATCAATTCTCCTTCTATGCTCCCTAGTCATTTTC